>NC_092695.1:7687831-7790831 GCF_964275005.1 Diadema setosum
ATTTTCATGACGGTATAATGATGATGAAAGCTCCTCTCATAAATGCAATCCTGGCTGAAGTCACTATTTACTACTCACAGTGTTAATCATCTTGATTTGATATCCCTCGGAGAAGGGGAGTGGCAGGGATAGGCAGACATCGGCAAACAAATTTGTATACAGTGCCTTTTTAGTACCGGTAAGAAATCAGAATGCAGCATACAGTTGTATATCGGTACTGGTTTACTCACTTCCAGGTGATTTGATTTTTCATCAGTCGGTTTCATGCTGCAATCATTTCATAAGTTTGATAAGGATACAATTTGTATCTGTAAAAATAAGAATAATTCAACTTTATCTCCTGGGGGAACCGGTTGTATCCTTTGACTGAACACTGTACTTCGTGCACCTGCATGGTGTACATGTACACAGTACATGTACAATGTAAAATTGGACTTCAGGAACCTGACAAATTGTTAGACAAGAAGCACAAGAATTAGTAAGTTTTACTAGTAGTTGAATTTATGTGCTCATGGTTCATACAGAGAATTTAAATCTATAATTCACTTTCACATGATATCTGCTTTCACATAAAGACTTCAGAAAAGAAAATTATCAAAAATGGAAACAAAAATAAACAATTCCTTTGGAAAGTACAAATTGTATGCTTGCACAGTAATTGTGATGCTATAATGATAGTTTATTATACACAGTAAAACAGTTTTAATAAAACTGTGTATCAACAATACTTTGTAATAACATTGATTATACTGATGAATATTTTCACGTTGGGTATCTTTATCCCTAACTCCCATTTTAGAACTACATTTGTATTTGAAGCACTATAGTTTGTTTGGTTTTTCTTTCCATTCTGCAAATGTTAGAATTAATAGCAAGCGGCTTTAACTACAGTTGTACAATTGAAGTACCGTACATTTGTAAGGACTGGTTTCTACTATAATATATATGTACAATGTACATGTATGTGTACAGATCTGGTACAGTGGTGAATTTCTCTCACACAGGTGGCCATAGGTGAAATCAAATCACATTCTGATGTCCCTAGGTTGGTGTCTGGTACCCTTACTGTATGCACTGGTACCTGCTTGTTACCATGACTACAATAATGGTATGAATGAACTCATGCATACACAATGGTCAAATTCTTACACAGTTATCCCCACTGACTCAAGACAATATGGATGGACCATGCCCTATCTTGAATCCACCTTTTTATGGTTTCCAAGGCAGCTCAGCTGACAGAAGTATGTGCTTTCTTGGAAGGAAGACAACACAGATTATATTCCACATACTAAGAATCTTGCTATAGGATTGGTCAAGAGCTGATCACGTGATAAAGCGTAGTTTTGCCCATCACATCACCTGAGAAGAAAAGTTCGTTACACTCTATGATGATAGTCATTTTGTTTCGCTGATCTCTTAGTCCACACAGTCCTAACGCGTGATATAACTTACAATTTTGAGTATGCGCGAAATGAAAGTGCGTTTCAGATGTGGAATAAAATGGGAATATCTAGGACCCTAGATGTGGAATATACATGTAAAGGAAATAAATCAACTTTTAGTTTCAGGCAATGAGACAAACTATCACTTCCTCGGCGATCTGAATGTGTACGCTAACTTTCCTCAGCTGCGCTTCGGAAAGATAGCTACATCCAGATCGCCTCGGAAGTGATAGTTTGTCCCATCACCTTCACCAACGTTGATTATTTGCTTACTATTCCACATACTATGAAATTTACATTTCTGATGCTTTTGCATCATGTAGGCATTTTAAGTATGGGTAATTGTGCTGTGACTTTGACAATCTACTTTATTTCTTTTTATATCATGTAGGCATAAACTTATCATGCAATTGCAAGGAAGATTACTGGATAAACAGGACAAATTGACAAACAAAACATGCATGTCAATTGCAATTACAGCACAACTGGACTGTACAATGTGCATCATCAGCCATGTACATGTACAATGTATGATGGTGGGTTGTGTTTCCGGACACTTAAGTTCGCGCGTGAAAACTTACCTATTTTACATAGAATTTGCACCCTTCTTTACCTCAAAGACTTGATATAGACTCCTCATATACTAGACAACATACTCTGAAAACGGTGTGAGAATTAACCTGCTAAATCGTTGGATTTTCCCCTTCAAAGTGACTCCATGTACGAATGTATCAAAGAGAGTTGTGCACGCGTTGATTTTGTACGGGAAATATATGGGGAGTGAGCGTGTACGGTGTTTACATTCTCGCCGTACAATCGACGCTATCGAACATTCGATCGAACTGGCCTAATGACATGTGTGTATAAATAACTTGTAACACCTTGTGAGACTTACACTTCTGATATACCGGCAGCAAGAACGACACGCATCGCAGCCAGCGGGAGGTATAAATTATCTTAGCAAGAAAATATGTTTTTTAGATGAGAAAATGAAAGAATTATCATATTTTATGAAATTACGAGACAGTTACTCACTTTTTGCATCGCATCTTGTAGATCTATCCATGAGAATTCCATTCCCAGGGTTGGTTTCACTCCTGGGTGCATCATTATCATTACAGACGCACTTACACGCACTTAAAGTACGCGTCCGGTCCCACAACCTGTCCTGTCCCAACACCTGTCCGGTCCCACAATGCTTGGTCATACAGCTAGGCCTATATGCTTTTACGGCTTCAAAATTATATACCCTCCTCTACCTAAACACAATAAAAATCAAATGCTTCCAGATTGCTAAATGAGAATTTATAGCCTTAGATATTAGGAAATCAATCTTTAGCACTATTAGGTGTATCAATATGTCTCTGAGAGCATTTAAGCAACACCGAGCATTTGTAGGCAACACCACACACTCACACGAGGGAAATAAATGCTTTGAAAGTGGCAAGTGCTTGCACCTATTAGTAGCTCCATGATTGTAGTGTGGGGGTAAAGTTCAGTTACATTTTTTTTTTTTTTTTTTTTTTCAAATGATGCCATCATTGAGAAGAATGGATTCACAATGGTCTAGTGTGATTACCTGGCTTTGTACTCGGTGTCTGCACTGCAGTCAGGCTCTGCTAGTCGCCTTGGATTCGATAAACAAACAAAGCTGCCAAGCATGCTTAGCATTCTATGCCATGTGTGTCTCAGGGTGGGGGACAGGAGGGGGGGGGGGGGAATCTTGGCATGTTGTGCGGTACTACCGGACATTTCCTTTATCTATTTCATCTGCAGGGCAGGTCACAAAACTTTTCGACGCAACACTAATTTCTTGGCCAAATTTGCTTGCACTGACCAGCACAGACGAATAATTGCAAATAACAAGGTGCAAACACACACTGTAACATGTACGTACATGTGTACCTCTTCCTCCGAGTGCCAGGCAAGTTTAGCCCAGATGTGTCCTTCACTCCTGGTTGCCTGGCTCACAGACTGTATGTTTGTATTCAGCAGTAAGAATAAGAAGCTGCCAAACTGTTGTTTAATCCCACCAAGGAGGTATACCTCCTTGATCCCACCACTGTGGCTGCTGTGGATTCATAGTTTATTCAAAGTCCATGTACTATCGTTGGTCTGCCTTTACAGAACTGTGCTTTGTCACCCGGACCAAAGCTTTGCATGCAGTTATTGTTGAATATTGGTTGTCTTTCAAATCTTGACACAGCTTATCATCTCATGTCTGATTAACACAGCTAACATGGAAACAGCACAAACATAATCTACTGTAAATTTGTCATTATAGAAAAAAAAAGTACTAATAATAATAACTAATAATGTGGTTTGCGGATAGAAGTTTCACCGCAAGGGAGGGGGTGACATTATCTTGTTGGAAAGTGATCCCAGGCTGCTGTGAATAAACCAAGAATTACAGATTGGTTTACAGTGAAGACACAAAAGGCACACCGCTCCCAACACCAATTACACTCTTGTACATCAGCTGCAATATTCTGCATCAGTAGTACATTGTACCAAGAATGAAAATGAAAGATGAGCGGGGACATTGTACCTACATAATTACATTAGAGCACAAATTGTATAGGCATGGCCAAATCACAGCTCTGGCACTACAATGACACATTGTATGCTAACCATTAATGTGTAAACGAGGTGGGTAAAGTGTTGTGATTCGATATTCATTGGAGACCGAGAAGTGTGCATACTATGTACGTGTAAGAGAGGAAGAGAGAATTACAATGTATACAGTACAACCTTAATTAAGGAGGTGCAGTTCTTCCCAAGACATTCACTGTTTACTGATACGAGTATTGATTGAAATATTGATCAAAATTGTACTGCTGGTGTTGGCACCTTTGCATATTGAAGACAATCAGATAAAAAATGGATCAAGTGGTTTGTTATGGGCTCAAATGGCACATTATACATTGTATGTCAAGCAGCACTTAAATTTGGAGCATCAGTCAACGCTCCGGTAAACATTCTCATTAACATTCTTAAAACACATAAATGCAATGAAATTGAAAATATCTAAACACAATATAAAAAAGAATTTAAATGTATGCAAAAATAGCAGGCCAATTGCAACTAGGTACAAATATAGATGTTTGTGTGCACACATATTACCACATAACATAATACGTCATTAACAAATAACTGAATACCAAGGTAGTCTTCTTACCAGACACTTGTGTAATTTGTATCTCAGATGATCCATAGCTTGGTGAAACTCCCTAGACACTATCGGCCTCCATGAGGGCTGTCCTCTAAAACTACCGACCCGCTGCCGTCATGTGACTAGATTCCTGTATTTCCGAAAGAGCAAACAGGAAAAGTATTAAAGAGCAAGGCACAAGCCAACACCATAGACTTGTGTGTGGTATGGGCATGAATAAGGAAATGAGCAAAAGAATCTCAAATGAAAATGTGCACATTTATTTCATATTCCATACACATAGAACTGCATCTACAATTAGTCACAAAATGGAATTTTCTGACAGGATAATTCTTCCATATGTTATCGTCTACAAGGTTTGATGACTCACTCTGAATCAAAAAAAAAAAAAAAAAAAAAAAAAAAAAAATCAGCAATATACTCTGTGGATGACAACAAACATACAATTGTATAGGCCTCAACTGCATGAAGAACTCACATTCATAGAAAGATAAACGGATAGATAGAAACAATGATAGATAAACAGATAGAGAGATAGATAGATAGAGAGATAAGATAGATAGACAGACAAAGATCTAGACCGATAGATTTGCATAAAGCATGGGCAAGTTTAGCTTGTCCATACTTTATGCAAAGTATTTGAGAGACAGAAACCTACAGAAGCAGATAACGGCAACATTTAATGACAGCAGTATTAAAGAAAGCATACTTATCGTATTAAATTAGAAAGCTCTTCATTTCATGCGCAGGAATTCTCATAGCTCATGAGGAAGATTTATGACAAAGGAGCGCATGAATTTAGCAGAGGCAATAGAACCACATGAAATGGCTTCTGAAAAAGATTTAGGGTAATAATAGAAACATGTATTAAACACACAGATTGTATGAGATTCAGTTGGGGTGGGGTTGGAGGGGGGGTAAGGGGTGGGTTGAGAATTGGGAAAGCAGTATGTCAGAGGCTAAAATTATGGTAATTTATGTGCCACATCATAGGCATTGGGGGACACGGAATACACCCTGGCCCCAGGCTCTGCCACATGCATACTTCATGCTGGCTGACTGTGCAAGGACCCTGTATGCATGGAGGACATACGTAATTCCTCTCGCTTCATCCAAACATGATAGCAGACACTCAGCATGAGTCACAAATGACACCGAATACAGTTTAATTCTCATACTCAACTACAGCACCCCACCCCTTTTGTACTCTGTCCATGATACAGTCCATCTCTCTCCATCTGTCTGTCTGTCTGTCTCTTTCTCTTCTTTACTTTCCTCTTGTCTTTTTTTTTTTCTGGTTGGCTCTCCTTTCTTGCTTTCATCTTTGCCCTGAATTTATTTTTCCCACATTCACTGCAATACAGTAAAGATAATATGCCTGTATACTACATGTACTTCAAAATACAGTTTCTTTTTTTTTCCCCCAGGAATACTGAGATAGTTCAATTTCAATTTTACAACAACATCCCTCTCACTTTGATGCTAAGCCTGCAGGCCAACCATTCAAACAAGTTTCACCCTAACAAGCTATGGGCCCTGTGTGTTCTGTAATACTGTAAACATATGCAGAATTTTTCATGGTACATAAATTTTCCCATATTTTGTGCTACAGTTGTCTATTTGCTGGCGCGAATTTTGAAACCCGTGAAAATATCCTTACAATTTTCTGTGTACATTTTGAATGGGTTGACAATTATGAAAAGCGAATTCAAGAACCCACAAATATTTTTTCAAGCCGTTCAGCATGAAAAAATTATTCGCAGTAAAATATTGATGTGTACAATATAAATAGAGTCAATTATATGAAGCAGCATGTAGGCCTATGTATACTTAGTGCCAAAATGCTGTTTACTCATGTGTTCTGAAAGTTAGCATTTTAGGTGTATGCACCCGTATGTGTAGGCCTACAGCTACGAGGACCTAGTTTGCAGGCACAAACCCTTGTTGGTAGTAAAGGAGTCTGCGCCAAGACTACTATTTGCACCACTTTGGCGCTGTCCCATAGGCCCTGTGTTGAGGCTGCAGTGTAGTGGTGCGTGTATTAGTCTTGGCGCATGCAGACTCCTATACGACCAACAAGGGTTTGTGCCTGCAAACTAACGAGGACCTACATGTAGGGCCTACACCTGAACCTACATGTACCATGTGCATTGCTGTGTGACGAAGAAATGCATTGTTGTACCACTTGAATTTCTGTATCTTTTAATACAAAATTCCATCAGGCATACATCCTGTACAACATGTACATGTACAGTGTACAAGTGTAGGACAGCATCTAAATACAGCTAAAGGCCCCGTCACACTACAGCGTATAAATCAACGAATGCCTAGCGGATGGGCAAAATTTGGCAAAGTCCAGATACGCTCAAATCCGCTCGAATTCGCAAGCAAAATGTGGTTTTCGAACGTTCGCCTAACGAATGATGAGCATATGCTAACCGTGTAACGAGCGGATAAAGTAACGAATGAAAGCGAATGCGTACAGTCCATCCAACGGATGCTGAGCGGATAAAGCGAATGAGCAGCGAATGCCCAACATATGCAGAGCGATACTGCGGCAATCACGTGACGGATCTCGGATGACGCACACTCTACCATATCATTGAGCAGTGACAGTGTCAAGTAATGTCTCTCTAAAAAAAGAAGGGTGAAAATGTTCACTCATGAAGGAGTGAATAACAGAAAAGAGTGACTTTCGAGTGAAATTGGAGTGACTTTGGAGTGAAAATGTTCATTTTCACTAATTTTGGAGTAACCTCAGGGATCACTCGAAGATTTTGGAGTGATCCCTGAGGTCACTCCAAAAGTAGTGAAAAATGAACATTGTCACTCCAAAGTCACTCCAATTTCACTCGAAACTCACTCTTTTCTGTTATTCACTCCTTCAAGATTGAACATTTTCACTCTTCTTTGTTAGATAGTTGTGACTGTAAAAATGGCCCCCAAAAGAAGGAAGCAGAAGTAACCACCAAGTACTCCTGATGTCGCTCATTCAAGATTCCCTAGTACAGTGTACTTCCTTCTGATGATCACGTGACGATGATGTTGGTAGTCCAACATCCTCCATTGCGTCTGGTGCCTCCAACTGAAGTCGAACTTTCCCAATTCCCAATTTCCATTCAGAGATTCCCATTTACTACAGGTTGACTTTTATAGCAGTGGTTTAGAAGAATGTTCTCTTATTACTCAATGCCAGAATACGTATAATAAAATGTCATGTGGGGGGGGGGGGGGGGCTGTGGCATAGTGGATCCCACTCCCGAACCGAGGACACGGGTTCGAATCCCGCCCAGTGCTTACATCCTTGGACAAGATTTGTTTTTTTACCCACGATGTCCTTCTCGACCCAGGTGTATAAATGGGTACCTGGCAACGCTGGGGTAATGATAATGTCAGGGCCCTCTGGTAGAGCAGTGACAACACTGAAGAGACTACCCTGGGCAAATAAGACCTTTTTTTCTTATTATTATAATTATCACTTTTGTTATTATTATTGTGTGCTATATATGAATATCTCTTTTCTATCTACGTTTGATTAACGTGTGTTGCTGTGCAGATTTGCTGGGCGAATTTGGACGAACGGCGGACGAATGAGAAACGAATGCAGAGCGACCAAAACTTTCAATCAGCGGATGCTAAGCGAACACAGAGCGGATTGTCATTCCGTTCGTCATCCGCTCAAGATTTTGGACATGTCCAAAATCAAAATTTGGCTCCGGCGGATCTCTGCGAATCTCTGCGAACAGCTAGCGGATACAACGAATGTCAAGCGGGTCAAGAACGACGAGCAACGGATGTGAGCGTATCTGCAAATTTTCGGATCCGCTAGGCATTCGTTGGCTCGATCCGCTCTAATGTGACGGGGGCTTTACGTTCTAGTCTCGACCTCTTCATTACAATTCAGACCCAGACAAACAAAATCTTGCCATGAATGCCAGTTTTCCTGTATTCTATGAAGAAAGAGGGATTAACACCCCCATATGAATGAAACACATCATCCACTATAAACAATATATTATTATGCATGATAGGCTCACTGAAAAACGACTGAAACCCCCCCCCCCCCCAGAGAGGTTTTTGCTGGGAAGTACTTTGTATTTCAATGCCTGAATGATCAGTCACTTCCATTCTTAGACACAGAATAGGGGACAATGCAATATCCCTACTTTTTCTGCTTTGATGAACAAAATTAAAAAAAAGGGTCTTGCCTCCTACTTCACAAATTCACACAAAATTCTAAAGGAGATACGCCTACAGCTTGGTCACAAGGAATTTCTACTGGTGAAAGCATTACTAACCCACTTTGAAATGCTTACAAATCACATCTTCCACAAACTCCTGCTTAATAGCATACGCTGTACTGCAGCACCGTGACATTCTAAGAATATTGGGTTGCGGATGGTAACCTTAGCAATGCTCTTATTCCACAAAGCATGCGTTTTTGCCCAAGGAATGAGTAGAAATCCACTTTGCTTTTAAGCCTACCAGGTACATGTTACACTACAGACCTGTGTAGTTCGATAGCCCACGAATGTATTATTGACAGTCAGTACTCAATCAAAATTATAATACATGTATACATGTAGAATGTGGAAGTATACTCAAAACAATACCATGAGATCTTTTTGAAGTTCAAACGGCATTTAACTAACAGAGAGGTGCAGGGATGCAGGGATGCCAGTTAAGTTTGCGCAGGGAGGTGAGGTCTCTCTTCCAAAAAGCTGGTTTGTACATGAAAAGGCCTGAAATTTGATACTGCCAGGGCCAGTATTCTGGCTTTTGCCTGGAAATTCGTATCCCTGAAGGTAATGGCATCAGCTCACAATTTTCCCCTTAATTTGCGTGAGGAAAACAAACAAGCAAACAAACGAACATTCCTTTCAGATCCATGACTCAGGAACTACGTGTATGTATATGACCCTTTCCTCACTAAAAGTCATCATTTGATTTTCTAGGTAACCATAACACAGCATCACAACAGGCGTGTGTGGGTGGATGGGAACTTGGGAGGCCTCTGAAGGTACGGATATCAACTAGCTCTTGGCAAAAAAAAAAAAAAAAAAAAAAAAAAATATAGAAAGATTTTGATATGCCATGATACTTTCTTGCATCTGATTTTCACAAGACCTCCACTAATCTGTGTGTTTGATTTCATTCTGCTTCTTTACAGCAAGCTTGGAAATGGTGCAGGATTGCAATATAAGCATATGAAAGTACAGTGTATGCACACAAGCATATTATTGTGCTGCTGCGAGAAATATCTACCCATGTACACTGCAGGGTCAACCGACAGTAGGTCAACTGTGAGGCTGCCGACTTTATATCATAGAGACAGGTGATTCCAAGAAGGCGTGTCCTTACTACAATTCTCTCCTTGACCCCAACCCCCCCCCCCCTCTCTCCCATGGGTTTTACACCTTGAACTTTCCACTTTATCGATAAGGCTTAAATAATTCCATGATTTTTTTTTTCTTCATTCAAACCAACCATGCTCTACAAAGCACAAAGGTTTACTTTTCAATGCTTTGCTGGGCACATACCCATTGACTGTACCAAATGAAATGTTCTTCAATTACACTGGATGGTTCCGTCACTACTGCAGGGTTCAAACTGCTCCAAACTTGGTAAAGAAATGTTCTTAGAAGGTCTAGCATTGTTCCTCTTTTCTTTCTTCCCTTTCCTGTCCCACAGTGATATCCTGTTTCATGTGCTTGAAGTCAAGAGTTAGTCTAAACCTGTGAAATATCTCAAATAAGGAAATTGCACTACTTTGTAATTTTCACTCATCAAATCTCCTATCAACACAGTTACCTACAGCTGGCAACTTTCCAGCAAAAGCGACATTTATTAAAATGCTTTATGCTAAATGCAATTAACAATCATATGCTTTAACCGAAAAATAATTTCATGACATTTTGCACAACTAAATTGCTGCAGTTCTCCAGACCTATCCAGTTGGCAGAACAGAGTAACATTGTGGTTCTATGCGACAAGGAACAAATAATGTCTGTCTGTGTGTACACTCAATTGTATTCTTCTTTGGCACTTAACCTCAGTGCGGCTTCACTTCCTCCCCTTGTGTGAGAAACGGCATTTACCGTGTTTGCCAAATCACTTCCCTTGGCTATGAACATTGGCATACTTTGGTAGTCTTACAGATGGGGAAATTCAATCTACAAAAGACTTGTATCACAAAGCAATCTGATCATTACAATAAAACTGATACAACGGAACACTGCACAAACTCTACATGACAATGGAAAAGAAAAATCCAGTTAAACATAAACAGCATTGTACAAAGCGATTTACATAAAAATGAATGGCATATTATCACAGAATCAGACTGCACATTTTTGTGAGAAATATCCAGTTTTCACATTTTTTTATTCAAACTTAGCTTTTTTTAATGACAGGGCCAAAGCATGTACAATATCTGTAGGTCTATGTTTTTTTGTTTTTGTGTGTGTGAGTTTAGTAGAGACAGTAGGCCTACACAACTGTACAGTACCAACGGTATGCAAAATTGTTGGCACAATTACTGATACACCTACATGTATGATAAAATGTAATTCACTGAGGAGGGGGAGGGGATAAGATAAAAAATCTAGCTTTTCCATGTAATTCCCACCAATTCCAACTGAAATCCACAACAATGGACTGACACACCACGGGGCATGTGGGAGTATGGAACAAAAGAGGAAAGCTGCCATCGATCTAGAAAAGTCACCACACAGCTGAAAGACAAGGACAATACAAGGTTATTTGACTGCACTGTACTGCACGGGAGATAATCACTGAATGAACAGCCTACTGTATGATGTCACTGTTGTGCATCCATGGACAGTTCCCCTTTCTAAGGTGTCTACATCTGTATATCCCGGTTGAACAAACTATTCTGTATGTAGGTCCATGGTATGACTGGCACTGCCAAAGGTAGTGGCTGTCCGCCTTAAAACAACGACTACATACGATTACAAACACACCTGTTGCACAGCATGTACAGTAGTGAACTGTCTAGTGGTTTATGGGTTGAAGTTATACTGTGAGTTAGGGTCACATGTCATTCAGCGTAATCTTTGAAGTTTTAAACTTCAATGATTTTAGCTTGCAGTTTTAAACTATGACGTGCCTCCATACAACACCTAATCTGTGAGATTAAATTTTCAAGGAGAGCCCAACTTGATGATTAAACCACAGGAGCGCAAGAAATACATACACACAGTGCTAGGCATAAACGCAGAGACTCCAACCCCAAGCACCTTCTGATCTGGAGATTCTCCCGCCAGAAACCCCTAGCAAACGGGAGACTCCAAGTTTATGTGTGCGAAGCGCGAAGTTCCTAGGGTTATAGATGCTCTCTGGTGCTATCTAAGGCTTATTTTTGCAACATACGATAGCAATAAGTAAGAAATCCTTTCCAACGGGAGACATTGAGCCAGGGCGGGAGAAATTAAATCTCAAACGGGAGAACGGGAGATTTTGCAAAAATGGGTTTTCGGCGGGAGATCTCCCGTTGAAAACGGGAGAGTTGGAGTCTCTGTAAACCTGTTAATGTTAACAATGCAGTAGTGTACAGCACATGCTGGATGCTGACCTGGAAGCTGGAAGGGGGTAAGGGGCTCACAGAGAGGTCAAGCGACCTTTTGAGTTTGTTGGTTTTAAATACAATACTGATGTCACTAGAACTATGATGCATCACATCCTACAGTACCACAACACCAGCATGGAATGATACTGCACTGGGCACAAATTGCAACTATAGATTTGGACTCAGAGAATTTACCAGAGGTAAATCATTTGAACAGAGAAGGCCTACTCGCATAATAATTCAGAAGTTGTTGAACAATGTGTCACTTTCCCCGCGTTCACATTGGTCCCCGCGACGCGGGGACAGCCACAAGAGATCTTATCTATTTTACGACTGACCGTTCACACTGGTATCTCATCTGTCCCCGAGCTGCGGGGGCATTTTGGGGCTTGGAGCGAGCTCTGCCACTTGAAACCAGGCATAGCGCATGCGCACATTTGATGACCACAGCTGGACGCTATCAATTTCGCCTCAAGGTCACTCTCCCCTCCAAATCTTGTCCCCGTACCCGACTTGCTTCGCGGGGACGAGGGGACAAGTCCCAGCGAGCGTTCACATTATGGTTTTCAAGGAGAAAGTCCCACAGCTCGGGACTTTCCCCGCGATGTGGGGACCAATGTGAACGCGGGGTAAGTGTCTTTACGTGTGTGAATCTATGACAGCACTTAAAGGGGAAGGCTAGTAACTGATCAGTGGGAATCAGTGGAAATGCTGGGAGATGATTGTTCCAATCCTTATGGGATTCATTCAAGAGTTCATACATATCTATTGTTGTGTGAAAATGATTTGCTTCAGAACAGTCTCATATTCAAGTAATGTGCAAATTAATGCTCCGTCACTGACCAGGGACGCTAACCTGGAAGCATTAAACTGCACATTACTTGAATATGAGACCATTCTGAAGTAAATCATTTTCACACAACAATAGATATACAATGAACTCTTGAATGAATCCCATAAGGATTGGAACAATCATCTCCCAGCATTTCCACTGATTCCCACTGGTCAGTTACTAGCCTTCCCCTTTAAAACTGAGTGCTTAACCGGACTACACCGGACTGTATTAAATATATGTGCGCTTGAATACCTCGGTTTTGACACACTGCGTTGATGCTCATGCAAACTGCTACGTATGTATTCTTTCAGTGTGTGCGTTGCAATGTAAAAAGGTACATGTACCGGTACAGGTTTTTTTGCATGGGTGTGAGCACTGCTTTTAAAAATGACACAGTCTCGCTATGCGCTCCCTTGCTTCCTGGTCCGCTGCTTATCTCACGAGGCCGACAGCCCAGGCAGGAGAGAGATCAGCCAACCGGGAAATGACCCATCTCTGCCCACTAACAATGATATGCATCACGATGTGATGTAACTGGTGTCCGACACCATTGTACACCTTAAGGTTATCCACAAAGTTCTTCACAGCATCATACACAGGTGTTTAGGTCTCTTTTAAAAGACATTCAATTGTTGCTATAAAGCATTATATGACTACTGTTGCATGAGAAGTGGCAAACTATGAACACAATAAAAAGATTTGAGAAATACGAAGATAAATGAAAGGTCTTTCTCATCTCCAGTATGTTTAAAAAATGATTCCTTTTTTTTTTTCATATTTACATATATTGTCATGTACCATTAAAACAAAATTGATCAAGAACTAATTGCAAAATATGCCTGGAATTGATCTCATAACTTCTTCCTCAAGGGTATACGTGCATGTACTGTAAAAGTGGAAATTTTCACTGTGTTGCAATTTTTGCGCATTTCATGCAACCAGAAACTAGCGCAAAAATAAAAGCACACTCATATTTTTGGTTGCCATTATGTTCCAGTAGTTGGTGTCCTGATTCCGAGGAGTTAAAAACACGCGAAAAATCTTCTAACCCCGCCGAGCTCAAAAAAAAAAATTAGTCAGGTGAAAATGTCCACTCTCACACTAGTTTACCAGCATCAAAGAAAGTGTATGAGTTTGAATGACACATCCCTGTATCACTTGCAGGGCCAACACGCACATAAAGTATATTGTTTGTTTGTTTTTTTCAAGGTTGGCATACTGTAAAAGTGGTTTCTTTTGCGTACAGAAACTTTGGCGGTTTCCATCGGTGCCGACTTTTTCGCGTGTGTTTAAATTTGCGGTCGGTAATGATAGCGTTGTAACAAGAGACGAGTTCAAAACATTTTCGCGTGATGTTAAATTCGCGGTTCAACCTCAAAGCGCGAAAATAAAATCACCGCGAAAGAAACCACTTTTACAGTATTGTGAAAGATTTATACCGCAAAAAGGCTGTCCACTAGAATTCAAAAAAAATTTTAGGCCGCGATTTTTCTGGTTTGACCATATTGATCGGCAACCCACAATATAAAATTGGAACATGTGATCTTCACTGTGAGAACAGAGGACAATGATCTGAGGATATGACACACTATCACATTGTAGGTCATGGTCTCCTATAAACTAACTACCGGTAATGCCCTTTTCTAGTCTAATCCAGTCACTATTGTACAGTAACTGTACATGGTGACAGGGCAAAAACCAGCCAAATTTGACCTGGTTTGATTGTACAGCAGACAAGAAGTGTGCTCTTTCAAGCGTCTGCCTAAATGCACATTCCCCTCCCCCTTCTCTCTACAATATTAAATTTAAACACAAAAACAAAACTCAGCCAAGAAATTGCCATAATGCATACAGAGTAGTCCATTCTCTGAATCTTACAGTGTACCTTGTGCATAATGTATAATCTGTAGATGTAGGACACAGGCAATTTGCCAAGTATCTTTCTGGATGCATTGCAAATTATACTTGTGAGTACATTGTACTTCATATCGATTACAATACAGTGAGATTTGTACACAATGTGCATGCATGCTCTACGTACAACCATATGCAAACTGTAATGCAAATTACTGATCTTTTCTCTCTGGTGAGAGTGCACTCAAACATTGATCAGTAAAAAGAGGTCAACTTTGGAGACTGACACTCCCTTCTGAAATGCTGATTTCCTAAATGGACTTACGTCGAGCACATTAAAGCTGGTAATCACTTTAGACTGCTTTTACTGGAACAAAGTGCATCTTTGAACCCCTTGCACCCCTCCCCCGCAATTCACCACTGCATCTTCTAGAACTTTAGAAGATGTACAGACAACAGTCTGCAGTAGAGCAGTTGTCACTTTGCATGGTGTCAGAGAAATCAAGAGTGCATGTACATCACCAACAGAATATGTACACTACATTTTATCACCATCAGGTACAGTGTACATATACAAATATACTGTACATTTGTACGTATGTACACTGTACAATGTATGCTCTGAATGTGTAGGGCCTACTGTACATGGTATCTCTTACTCCATATTGACACACATATTGATGGATCAGTCTTGATATACAAGTAATGTACTGCATATTCATGTGGGTAAGGTTTTGAAGTGGCAATTAGTGTTTTTAGTCCATACAAATATTTTTGCCCCTTGGCATTTTGATACCTAGTGTCATGAGAGCAGTTCCATGTCTACTTAGTATGCATCCATGGTGTACACTGATAATAAAGGTACAAAATTAAATCAATTCATCTGGACTTACTGTTTAATTCCGAGAATGGTTTCTCGTTCTCAGAAATAAAACAGTAAAGTTCAGATGAATTGATTTAACCCCTAGCCTCCAAGGTACATTGACATGTATGATAGTCCCCATAGAGTTGATACAGATCAATGGCACATCAACATCCTGTAAGTTACGAGTTAATTTTGTACCTTTATTGAATGTTACCTGGATGAATCTGAACTTATACCAATTGATATGATGTACACTGTATGACAGCATGGAGAATACAGCATTCATTGTACCAAAGACTACCGGTAGCTAACCACATAACTGCATGGGCCCTACAGGTTACAACACAGTCTGTAATAAAATGTACAGTACATTGAATTGGAACATGACGCTCCAGAGACACACGATTTCATTTGCTATCCATAAGGTGTGTGCCATCACACGAACCACTCCCTCTGCCATAACTGTACATCAAGTCCTGTATGTTATCTATGTGCACTCAGCTGTAATGAATGCATTGTACACGTATGTACACATGTACAGGTTTGTACATTGTTCATTAACACATGACAATCATACTGTAGGCCCTTCAACTCCTGGTAGAGTGGTAAGCATGACTCTTTGTTCTAGAAATTCGGTCAAGGGCATTGCACAAATATGGCAGTTTTAAATGAACTCTGGGCAGCCATCGTTATCATTGTATAAAAGGCATTTGGGGGTTTGTTGTTGGTTTGTTTTTCAGAGAGAGAGGTCTGTGTTCCTTGATGAAGCATTACTTAGGTACACTATTGTGAGACCATGCCAAAATTGAATTTTCAATGGCTGGAATTAAAATATCATGCAAATTTGAACATGATTGTAAACGGTTACTAGAGCCATGTACCTGGTATATCGAAATGTATGATGCTGAAAATCTATTCTCACTGCCCAATCAAAAGTTCAAGCTATCATATTGGCATGTTTAAAGCAAAACTTGTGAGTATTTAGAGTAAACAATTGGAATTTACTGTTACTTTTTTGTTGAAGAAAAGTGATGCAATGTATGCATATAGCCGACACATTACGTTTATACAGCACTCCTGTCAAAGGTTGTGTAATGACAGCAAAGAGAAGGCATTTTTGGTTTGAGACAGCTTTGTAAGACTGCATGTTTACATGTACAGTTGTAGGCACCTACTGGTTTTAATAATTGTTTTAGCCTTTGAAGCACAATAGAACAGGAAGTTACTTTGTGTAGCAGGTTTGAAAGAGTTTCACTTTGTCAGTCCCACTTATACCATGGAGCTACTAACTCTGTTAGTAGCTCCATGCTTATACTAAAGGGAAATTTTTGAGACAAGTACATGTACAACTGCTGAAAAAAAAAAAAGTCTCAAGGATTCTCAAAGGCGTAGGCAGACATACAATTTGTAGACCCTACATTTTTGTCTCAGCAAAATGTTCTGGGAAAATGGATGCATAGTAATAGAGACATCTGACAGGATCAAGAGGATTTCCTTCTTCAGGTGGAGGGGGAGATTCCAAAGAAAGATCTATGTAAAGTGTTTGCATCCAGTGCAATGCTGCGACTTGCGTTCCCTTTGTCTGCTCATGTGATGTGAGTGCGCCGTCTATTAAAGTAAAATGACTTGATCGCAAATGGGATTTGCCTAAAAGCACGGCCCACTTTAGTTAATAAATACAGCAAAGCATTTCATGTGAGCTGCATGTCTTTTATACAAGAGTACTACTGTACATGCCAAAAGTCGCTGCACCGCCTAGCATCGTACAGAAACATGTTTCAAAGCAACTCAGGTGGTGAAATAAAAAGGCAACATGCACGTACATAGTACAAATTTGTGTGTAAAAATGCACATTTACACAACAGGTGTATGTACAGTGTATACAGGCTCTGTGTAATGCTACAGTAGAAGGGGAAATGAGACTTACAGTTGTTGTAAGTTACCGTACTATGCTATTCAACTATTCAATTACCGTACACTGCCAAGTTACTGTGTTTTTTACACAAGTCAAAGCCAAAGACAACATGCTACCTTTACAGTTGTTCTGTTTATAGAAAAACAAATTCCCTTCATTCTCAAAGCTGAATTTTAATAGTACACAGCAGAATTCCTCCCCTCCCTAAAGCTCTCGTCTATGACCTTCATCCTGCTTTTCACTTCAGCAAGTTTTGTTTCCTGTTAACGACCGATGCATTACTCAATCAGTGCATAATGAAATATAACACCTCCAGACAGAAATATGATCTTGTGATGCAAATTGCCATGACTGCAAAACATAAAGTATGCAAAGTATGAATGGTATCATTGACCTTACAAAACAAAGGTCTGTACACTACACCTGTACAGCAATCCCCATGAGAAAGTACAGTACTTGTGTTTATGTTCTGGCCACTCCTACAAAAATGTAAAATGTAGAAACCCAATGTTCTTACTGTAAGTGGTATCAATTCTCTAAAACCCTACTGCTCTGTTAGACATTATACAATTACATTGCAACACAGTAACAATGTTCCCCTAATTTTTGATACACATAATGCATTGTAGATATACATGTCTACATCAAATGATACACTAGATGTGGCTGACAGCACACATCACTTAACAGCAAGATGCGTCCTTCTTGCAGGAAGGCGCCCCTGCTTCTTGAGATACAGTTGTATCCTCCAAGTCCCCAGGGGCTGGGTAAGGGAGCATGATAGTCAGGGATGGACCACTGACTCTATCTATATGTATAGACCTTGCCACACAAAGCATTGAGAAGATGCGCAAACACCGGTACAGGCAGATGACAATGTTGTCAAAACTACAAAGCAACAAACAGTCCTCCGATCAGGAGCATTTATCCAGCATTTGTTCAATGGCTTCTTCATACATTGCACCGTACATACAATATTTGTACCTGTACTGTACATGTGCAACACAGTTGGCAGTATGAATTTCTATCATTCAAATCAATGCACAGAATTTAACCAGCAGGCAGACTTTAAAAGAAGGTTATGTACAATGTATACATACATGTACTTTCTGTCTAAATCACAATCATCAAAGTTGGGGTTTGGCTTCACTAGGCCTTACAGCAATGCAAGTTACACTGTACACGTAGGTCTTCAATATTTTTACTAGGGAAAAAGAAAATCTTAACTGACAAGGAGGATAGCCCTAAAGATAATTAATGAAAAAGAAAATGTTCTGAACAACATTATTCTATGATTTCAAAATACCACAATACCAATTCTCCCTATCCCACATATACTGTACATGTATGCAAACATTTCATCGCTAGCAGTCAGATCCGTACGCTGGCTGTACACTGTATGCATGCAAATGAATGCAGTGATCTTACAGTAAGTACCCACACTCGTCATGGGGAGGTTAAGCAGGGTCATATTTTGGCTACTTACAGCACCTCCAGGAATGGAGAGTTACTGTGTAAAAGACACGTGTAGAGCGTACATTTACCTGGTACATGTGTACATGTTTATGCGACAATGAGAATTACAAGGTAACACAGTCAAAATCTACAATTGTATTGTAACATACAGAGATAGCAGTGCACATTTTATAAACAACTCTTTTTTTCCCTATCACTTGATGTTAAATCCTGATTTAACCTGATAATCACAAAGAACTTTTTACAATTTGTGATACAATTTGTCATTTGATATGTGGTTGATATGGCAAATTTAATTGTGTTTGTACAGTGTGATTGTCATATTTTCAATACAAAGTCCTCCACAAGAATTTGCAAAGCAATGCTGGCATTAGACACAATGTTTACTGAAGGTCTGTGCTCATCTTTACCACAATTGCATTTTGCTGCCAACTGCCACTCATGCACTATGCTCTTAAACCTATGTTATCATTTGTACATGTAGAACCTTTGATACCGTGCGTCCTTCTACACGCACCACTCCATATATGTTTTTTTCCACAATGATCTCCTTTGACTAAGCCATCCCTTCAATTCAGTCACGGACATCCAAGGCATTGGTTTGACACTGTTGCTATTTTGTTCTCAAAGGAACAACCAATCAATACTCCTAACAACACCTGAAGCCCTGCACAATTGCAATGCACACACTGAATGCCCTCTAGCGCCCCCCCCCCCCCCCAAAGAGCTAACCGAGAATGGAGCCAATATAGAATGGCACAATGTACACTATTATAATATGTAGCTGCACATCAGAACACCCCCACACAAGGAGCAGGAAGTCTGTTATTACTCCAATAGAGTTCAAGATAAATTTGTACAATATCATTTAAACATTGTGTAGGTGGCCGTGTGGAATACTACTGTACATGTAACAGGCGAATAAACATTCTGTTCCACTTTGAATATTTGTATTTCTGAATTTACATAAGTGCTGATAAGCCCTGATGAGAAGTCTTCCAAAAACTAACAGCTTGTACAATAAATGTATCTCCTGTATGTACTGTAGTCATGCACACAATACCAAAGTTCATAATCATGCAGCACAAATGCATAGTAGTGGAGAGATGCTCTACATGTATCTTTGGCACTCAACATGGACTTTTGAAGGTGCAACAGCATTGTTACTGAAACTGCAGCATATCAATCTTTGCTACTCAACTGAGCAGTATTTCAAATAAACGTTGCAGAGCTGACCAAGAATAATCTCAAGAAAATGTTGTATACTGTTTTTTATGTAAAGAATATATATGCAAGTTCTGTGAACACAGCAGCAAGAAACCAGAAGCACAGAGCAGGTGTTGTTGTTGTTGTTGTTTTTTTTTTTTTACTTTCAAGCTATAAAATGAATGTAATCAAACATCTGCTAAGCTGATTTCTTGACACATTATAAAAAAATATATACCGGTATATATGTTCGAGCACATGTTTTTATAACATTAACAACTATGACAATATGCAACTATTCCGAACAGGGTTGTGATAAATACATGGACTAAAGTTTTTTGAATGTGTCATGTTCAACATCTTGATGTGTAAAGTTTGTGTAAGTTCATACTTTTTGTCTGATTCCTTCATGTCCTAATGTTTCCATGGCTTTGAGTGAAGCTAGTTTTTGCACAATAGTTTGCACAACTGTCTATTTCAAACAGCAGTTGACTCATGTTCGAAAATGCATTGCTCGTGTCAAGTCCCAACTGAATAATTCCTTGTCCAATGATATACTTACTGTGAAAATACTATTTGGTACAAACAGCACTTACACGTATTTGTACAGCATTGGAATGCAAAGAATGCAAATACGGCATGGACGAATTACAATGAATGTCCTGCCAGTGGTGACTCACGATTGATGGTAGGACAAGTAGGGCAAAGTTTGATAGAGTTGCTTTCTGTGAATTGCTCATAAAACTGATTGTACAGCCCTAACTGCGACCAGCCCCAACACGCAGTGTTGGGGCTGCGCATTGTAGCAGATGTGATCATGACAGGCGAAGTATAGCGCCTAAATATCAGTATGAAAGAGCAAAAATTCTGTAATATGAAGACTTACAGGTGAAGTTATAATGTTGAAGACTGACTGCGTTCAACTTTTGGTCCTGCCAATATTCCATTTCTGCTCGAATTGATGAGTTAAATACGACTCGGTCGAAAGGAACTTGGGAGAACGACATCTTATACTGTCAATGGATTTGAAACTTGTGCGCATGCGCTGGCCGTCAATTCATCTGTACAGCTGTAGCTTTATGGCAAGGCCGTATCATACTGTTGTGGCAAACCCTCTCGCTGTATATTGCGTTGCTTTCTGGGTGGGTACGCGCGCGCAGGCCTTGTCAGAAGGCTAAAAAGCATTGCGACTCCGCCCAGCACATGAATATTTACGTGCGCAGTGTACTGCATACTGATTTCGAAAATGGTGAATGGGATGGGGAGCTAGGAGATGGACCTGTAAAAAAAAACGTTTTTTCAAGATCATTGGACCAGTGTGAACAAGAACAAGGTGAACGTATGGTAGGAATTAGATAAGAATCTTATGTATACTATAAAAGTAAGTTTTTTTCTAGTAAACTTCGAAACTTACGGAGGCGCGAAAATCTGTGACAGACTGTGTATGTTTTTCAAGCTTACCGATATAGCACTCTATTGACTCAGGACGCTCCCACAGTGTGTAAACTGTGAACACGGAGCGTCCCGGGGTTAGTACAGCCCATGCTCTGTGATTGGTGATTGGTTCAGCTTTGCATAAGGAAGTAGATTGGAACACTGCTTGGTACATGCATGTGCATGATACTGTACTGTATGTGTGTACACGTACACTGTAAATTTTGTGTGCTTCAAACAGTTGAGCATGGATCTTCTTTTCATCTCAAATCAAATTCATAAAGTTCATCTGGGGTTGTGATATGAGCATACAGTACAAAGTATTGTCAAAGTCAATCAAACTCCCTTCATATTTTATACAAGAGTACTGATATGAAATTTTTTGTCTCCTCCTCTGCTAATGGAGTACCAGGTATAATCTTACAAATTGCTCATTATGCTACATTTACAGCATGTTCCTGGCAGCCATGACAAGCAAGTTTAAGGCCACCTTGAACAAGACAGGATGTGTGTAAGAGAACCCCGTGGGGGGGGGGGGGGGGGGCAGGATGGACAAATGTGACAGGCGGTGATGGCAGTGAATGCGGTGTTAGATTTTTAAACTGTCAAAAAATTTGTCACGACAGTTACAGTGCTAATGAGAAACACAGTACTTAGGTCGTGATAAAATTGGGTGAACGCAAGAAAACATGACAGTACGTAATAGGTTGTGACACAACTTGGAAGCGGTTCATGGTGGGACACGCGAGGACTACCTCTTATCAGACAAGGGTGTGGTACACACACCTTGTTCATGTACCGACTGCGTACAAATTGTATGAGTGATATAACTGTACATACATAATGTACATGTATGCTGTACACTGTACACTGTATGAGCCTGTGCGTGCGTGGCATTCATGTTGGGATCAGAGTTAAATGTAATTTTGGCAAGGTTTTTAAATTTGTGAAAGGAACCTGACTAAAAAAAAAATGTAAAAAAAAAAAACTGTGAAAAATATGGGTACCGTATATGGCATTATACACTATTCTTAGCATTTGCATACTTCTATTTTCCAGCTTTCAATTACAACTGCATGATAAAATTGATTCTTACTAGATATTATAAGTTGGGTAATTTGAAACATATCTTCAGCTAAGCTCTAGTATCACTGATAAAACAGAATTACAATTCTAAACTCCCTGTACATTTCAGGTGATTGCTTTTTTACAAAGCATACTGTGAGTGCACATACACACAATTGTACTTGCTCACTACACTGCGAAAATGGTTTCATTTCTTTACTGTGGACAAATAGGTATTTGTATCGAGTGATCCCTTTACTCAAGACAGAAAAAGGAGATTAATGAGGCTACAAACATATGCACACAATAACTGTCCACTCTTACTTTTCTGGCATGCTTGCATTTACCTTGAAAGATTAGATATCACCGAAGCATACCAAGCTGCTCGTATGCACAATTGAGCAGTTGGCACGCTTCATGATCTTCTGGCGTACATTGTAACTGCCTCCTTGCTCATTTCAGATAGGTCTCTTTCCTTTTTTGACTGATCAGCTAGCAAGTATTTTGGTCTTATTGTAGGAGTCTAACAAGGGTCTTTACATACTTACATATTGTAGTTTAGCTTTTAAGTTTACTTAAAAACCCTAACTTTGAAGTTTCAGAGGAAAAGGGTTCCACCAAAGAAATCTTCATTGATACATTGAAAACACTTGTTCTTTTTTGTTAGAGACTTTCTTGAAAAATTGCCTTCGAGGTTCAAAAGAAGACATCTCTTCACCATTTGATAGCACTTCGTCTTGGGTCGGCATTTAATCAAGATCAAAACCATAAGTAGAATCCATTGATATTTCTCATCTTAAATTTGGGTCCCTTGGTGATGTTGACACATTTTACGACACATTTTACTGGACAAACTATCAATGTAAGAAATGTTCAACAAGCCATTATCTGTTCATGTGCACATCTCCTCCTGGCAAGTCTTCCTTTATACATGTATGTATGTGTACTTTGTATGTCCCCCCTCCCCCCACTCATACAATGAAGGCCTACATGCTTGCACCCTACCACTTGCCAAATGTGTGTGAATGTGTGCATCCATGCCTAAGCTATAGGAGGGCAGGGCAGTATAGCAGCGCTGCCAACATTGGAAACTAGTTGAGAGTGAGACTCCCATAGGCCAATGCTATAATTTAGGAGTCAAAATGAGTGAGATCAATAGAAATGCATGCAAATGAAATAAAGTTTTAGAGTGAGAAAGGACCAAAATGAGTGAGTCTCACTCTCAATGAGTGAGAGTTGGCAGCCCTGGTATAGAGAGTGGTATAGCAACAATTTTAATAGTGGGGGATGTATGGAAGTCTTTCTCCAATTAAAAAACAGCTGTGATTAAAACTTTTCTTACATGGAAAAGACAACACCACTTGATATCAGTTTCCCTGCAAAACATTTGGGCTCTGCAAATACCGCTTTTCAATCATCATGACTTCTTTTACATGGCAATATTGTTTGCCTAGCAGAGCAAAAGATACATATTTAATTCCCCCCCCCCCCCCCGATGATCCTACGTTTTAGTAAGTGGACAGTAGGCAATGTTTTCTATGTGCATAAAAAAAGGAAAGACTTCCTTATGCCCCCTCCCCCAATCCATCCCCCCCCCCAGCCATTCATACTCCACCACTTGCCAAAATAGAAATGTGTGTGAGTGTATGCATCCGTGCCTATTAAAAGCTAAAATGGTTCAAGGGTAGTGTAGAGTGGTATGGCAAACTTAGTGGGGGATACAAGGAAGTCTCTCCCCGAAAAAGAAATTGAAATGCTTGGATATATGCATAAAGAGTGAAATGATTTTTTTTTTTAAACATGTGATCTCAGTTAAGGAATTATAAACACTGGATAAACTTGACTGGAATTTAGGTCTTTCCTTATTGTCAGATTATTCAATACAATGGTTGACAAAAGTGTCAATATCATCTGCATTCACAGCTTGTTTGGGTCTATAGCCAGTTTATACTTTACATTTGAGTACACATGTACATATACAGATATTTCATTAAGACATTACCACAATTTTTTGAGGTTTCAGGGGAGGTCGGAAACAGGGCTACCATAGAGGGCGCATGTTCTGGTTTGCGTCAGATACAGTGTATATCGCGACATGCGTTCACTACACACATGCAATCTGCAGGTGCTGATTTATTGGAGCCTCTACTTACAATTCAATGTAATCGTGCATACCGCCTATTGCCTCACGCCGCAAACGGGGAGCACTCCCTGTCGCAAAATCGGATGCTTTGCCGCGAGCCGGCACATACCCTGCTGCTACGAGGACATGCTGACTGCACATCGACCGGTCACTCTTGACCGCGTGAATCTCAATTGGTATTGAGTTTATCTTTATTGATATTATTATGGGTGCCCTGTGTGTTGAGTGAGTTGGGTTTGCCGAAGTCATAATTGATGTTTATTAGTGATCACATTATTTCTTCTCTATCAGAGAGGGTGGAAGATTTGCCGATGTCGCAAAGAGTTAATGATATGCAGCAAATCGGGATAGAATCTAGATTTCTAATTATAACTAGGCCAACACTACTCCACCCATCACATTCACAATAATTCATTTAGTACAAGGTACAGTAACATTCAAATTTGAATCCCAAACAAGGAAGGACAGCCACTTTTGTGCTCTTTATTTGACAAGTTTAAAAAGGGTTGTCCTCTCTCATTTCACACTGGTTAAGTATCTAGAGTAGAACATCTAATATTGAAAGCAGGGTCTATCAATCTGTCTGACTGAAGGATCGGTCTGTATCTGGTCATCGGGGATATGTTCCGCGGAGACTGCGTCTGGCTTCACGGGGAGAGTGATAACGTGAAAAAAAAATTTAAGAATCCTCCGGACAGACAGATCTTTCTGTCTATCAATCTGTATCACTAACCAAAGACTGGTCTGTATCTAGCCCGACCAGACGCTGTTACGCTATGCGAAAACAGCGTCTGACGAGCGCGGCATGCAGCCTCAAAGTGAGGAACCTCAACACAACTACAAAACTTAGGAAAATGTATACTTTTCTCCTTTAAACAGAATACTTTACTCACGTTAAATGCATGTTTCTATTACAGAAGAATAGTTCGCCACACTGGGTCCATGGAGACCACTTGCGATAAGTCCGTGGAACAAATAAATGACACTTTCTGGCGCAATTCCTGACGACCGTCGGTACGTCGCGACGTACCATGTACAGCAACTGGGCTGTGTATAGTTAGGCCTGGCGTGAAAGATTGTGTACCGTGTGGACATGCTGGATATGATGATCAATTTCGGTAAGTTTCATTGCGTACATTTGAATACTGATAGCATCAGATGTAGAGTAAATATTGAAAAGTATACTCGTTGAGTTTGAGGTGACAAAAATGATGTTAAGTATCAAAATTCAAAGCTATCGTAATACGATTACGTCGCTCTCCTAGTGGTTGGTGGTCGTGCGCGTACAGCCCTGTCGCGACGTACCATGTACAGCGACTGGGCTGTGTATAGTTAGTCTGTATCTTGTTGTGGGGGATGTGTTCCCAGAGATTACATACGAACATTGCAGTAATTTACGTCTGGCTTCATGAAATCCCCTCCTACGGAGGAGGAGGAGGGGTGTAAAAGAAAAAAAAAGAAAGAAAGAAAAAAAAAACTCCTCCAGACAGACAGATTTTCTGTCACTAAGACTAGAGTCATATTTATTAATTTACAGTGTCTCAACACTAGAGTTCTGACGAGAAGAAGAGGATCTAGACATCTAGAACACATTGTATTAAAGATCTAGAACCTAAACCTAGTGACTAGTCCACAGAGAGCTGTAGGGCCTAGGTGTAGTACAATGTATGTAGGCCCTAGACGTCTATGTTTTTTGGTGTGACCTTCACTTCGGCTTTGTCTTTGTGTTGTCAAAAGAATTGATGCTACCATGGCCATCATAAGTACAGCAGGTAGCCCCCGCTAGGGCCTCAACCGAAGAAAAATCAGTCTGTATTTTGACGTCAGGGATATGTTACAATTAAACAAAGCTCCATTTTACGGACTTGCCTCCGGAGGAGGGCCATAAAAGTTACAAAAATGATTTACAAAACTCCCCCGAACTGACGGATTTTTCTGGCTACAGCCTAGCCCAAGATGATAAAGATTCTGTCATTTTTTGAATAGAACACTACCATACATATATCTAGGTTAACAGTCAATGACAGTAAGTAGTAACACCATTTTAAATTTAAATTAACAGGGAAACTTGGTGAGTTTTGTTTGAATTTAATATAAGCTGCCATCTCGTCGCACGTTGTCAGTTGTCGTTGTTACAAGTTACAACTTTCTAAATACCATGTAAACTTGTAACGTTACATTCTAACATACCGAAAACTGAGCCTCCACCAAGGACCATCCCATGTCTTTCTCCGTACACAGTAATTTACGACTTTAATACAACTAATATTAGAATCTTTTCTAGGTGGCTCTACAAGCAAAATCGTCTGTCGTTTCGTTACGATACTCCATGTCGTGTAGTCACAGTTGCATTGACATTGCATTGCGGATGACACTGCATACTGCAGTGCATACTACGCTACGCGCTGTCCTGAACCTGCTGCTGCTCCTCTCGACTCGAGCTCTCCCACCCAATATGCGACAGAATTGTCCGCAAAATAGGAAGACAATTGGATCCCCAAATTACAAAATCATTCATATACACAAACTCTTACCTCATCATAAAGGAAAATCCATATAATTCCAGATGCAGTAAAGAAGAAGAAGGGTGTTGATACCCTTTCCAAGCCACAACGGTGGTGTCGCGAATAGCTATTCATGCAGAGTAGATAGACTACTAACTGTATTCAAATTGTTCATGACTTGCCCTACCAACGCCGCGCCCCGTGCCATCTCATGGTATCCTTTACGTGTGAAGAAGGCACTTCACGTACGTTCGCATATCATTGTACATGCGATAACACTGCTGATGCACAGACGTAGGGCGGACGGGCGATTTGGCTCGGCAGCAGCAGGAGCGGTATGTGCGCCCCCATCGTCAACGCAACTTTAGTGGGGGTGGGGGATTGGAGTACGAGGGGGTCGTTATGACCCTTTGGACGGCCGTGTACGGACGCACAACAGAACCACGGGCTCATAAATTACCATAGCATCCTGCATCCTCATGCTGCAATGGCATCTGTACAGCTTGCAAGAGTGAGAGGCGGCGTGTGAAAGCACGAGCTCTTTGGGGTCATATGCAAATTAGGGTGGTTCCCGAACGCCAGCAGCCGCCGCGCAGCGAAGCGGAAAAAACGCACAGCCGATTGCCATCGTCGCACGCAACGGTTAATCGATCGGACTTGGAGCGGCTTCACACACCCATGGTAACGTTGATCAGGAATCACCGGCGCAAGAGGTTTCTACCGGCTGTCACTGTACTCGCGCACGGTACTCCAGAGTTTGACGAATTTTCATCACACCAGGCAATAGTATACCGCTAACAATAGAAAGGATCGTTACTATTTTAGCAATGTATACATGTATATCATTTACCACTGTTCAGTGCTTCTGAAAGTATTATAACGCCACGATTTTCAAAGAATTACTCTGTGTAGGATCCATCTACGATTCATATATACCCATGTTATAAACAACTACAGCAAAAGCAAAAACAAAAACGCATACAAATCAAACAAACCAAAACAACGTCTATACCACTGATACGGCACCACAACATAATACTTCACAGATGCACTTTTGGGTTGGGAAAACGAGCAGGCTATAATATTAATTAAGTATGATCTTTCTTTATTCTCCTCTTTTTGTTTCTTTCTTTTAAACGATCCTTCACACATGTGCTCATTTCCGTTGTTCCAAAATATTTTATTTATCTCACACGATACCACTTCAAGGCGGTGACATTTACTGAACTCAAAATTCATCGAAAAGTTTGAGTTATTCATACTCAGAAAGAGTGTCTCTCCCTCCAAAACTTTGGTCTAAAGTAAGCTCTGCCCGTTATGTGCGAGTTTACCAGATTAATCGCTGCCATTTAGTGCCAATGTCTATTTGGCTGCGGTTGTAATTTGGGAGAGTCAACATGCACGAGAGATAAGTCCATGAATTGCGTCAATGTTTATTCGGCCGCTATCGGATCAAAGATAAATTCGACTTAATCAAAAGACTATAATACACTAAACGTCATTCGCAATTCTTTCTTAAATATATTTCTTTCTAAGCCCAAATTCTTAAACGTCAAGTACTACAATAATTATGGTATTGCTGTAAGTTAATATACATCATGATTTAATTCCAAAGGTTTAATCTGAAGCTTCTTTTATGTAGCCCTTTTTTTATCAAAGTTTGTTGTTGTTGTTGTTATTTACGACATGAAATTTCGACATCCTAATAATGGTCCTGCACTTGAAACAGACTTGCCTCATTTAAGTTCATAGTCTTTGGCTCAGTACACATTTAAAGAGTGAATATCCGTCAACGCCATGTTTATATTGACTTTAAAGTATAATATAGTTAATGGTGAAAATTTAAATACAAGTATAGACAGATAGGCCCTATTGTATACCCGACGTCAGCAGACGTACGGATTACCAGTCGAACTTTATCATATCTACAATAGATGTATAATACGAAGATATATTCTAAACTCGAGAGTTTCCAGCATTCGCTCTTTTGACACGAATCAAATTCAGAAGAAACACATTATATCACTCACGTCAAAGAATCTAGAGTAGAAGTAATTTAGGAATGATAACTTTGTGAAGAGGCGTAGTCGTTGCTATATGAGTGTTCGTCAGGATCAAAATAATGTATAGAATTTTTATTAACAAGTCATATTGATAGGGAGAATAAACGTGTGGACGATCGACAGCCTATACTTTTCACTCCGTCTTATCATTTTTGCTGCCATGTGTTAGCGATTGTGACCGAGACTGTTGATGAAATGTTTCAGATTTAGGCAGCGTCTCACTTTTCACTTTTTTTTTATTGGTCCAATTTTGATGGCTGTTCTGATTGTTTGAATTAGTCTTCTTATGCAGTCAACTTGAACACAGACGGTTTCTCCTTTGAATACTTTTATTTGTACAGAATGTAATATATTTTCGAGATAATGCACTGTATAAACATACAGCAGCAGTCTGAACGTTGGTTATGAGGTGGTGATTTAGAAGACAAAGGCAATATGAAGATAACGACTGAAGGGCTTGTTTAATTTCTTTCCTTCGAAGTGCAGTTATGTTCAAACAAGTTGACCTTACTTAGAGTGAATGAACTTAAAATAGTTATTCATTCAGACCAACTTGGTTAAAAGGCATAATTTACCATTTGCAGATGAAATAAAAAATCTTGCATTAGTGCTTCAAAATAGTTTTAAAATGTGAGTTAGGGATAGAAACGACAAATATAAAAATTAGAATTAGTATAATCAATATTAAGTATTATTAAATATACAAAATGTGAACAATGGTTATAACAAAAATGTTCCCAGACTAAACCATCTACAGTTACGGTTTACTGAGAAAAACAGTGATATCTCCTTATATTTTAGGTTTTATTGCAAATTCTTATATGGTAGGATGTTTTGTGATACAACTGACCTACTATAATTATGAATCAAATGTGATATTTTGAAATTTTTTAACATCACTGCTCCCAATGGTAAACTGGACCTTTAACCTGGTGTGTTATGAAATTGTATAAGGGCGATGGTATTTTCCTCTGAAATCTATAGCACACCCTTATTGTAAAGATGAGAATTAATGTAGAATAATCACGTTCACAAAAGACAACTGCGCATGAGCAATGATAACATTATGAAGATTCGTCGAAGAACCATGGAAACTCGGCAGAACAAGCCGAGGCGCGAAAAATACAGGCGCCCCTGAAAGGCTCTCATTAATCCTCTCATGACCAACATAGCAAATTGTCATTGACATTATCTATGTAAAAACAAAATGCAAATCCACTCCACCTTCGTGTTGACTTTACAAAGTAAATCAAAATCAAACAAACATGACGGTATGTATAGACGTTTAATTAAAACCTTATTTGTCCTGATGATATTTTTAATGTTCGACATAGTATTATATACACAGTCATGATGTTGCACGAAACAGTGATCATGGCAGCAGCCATATAACCTTTTTTTTTCCCCTGAAAGCTCACATTCGTATTTTTCTTTTTACATTTCATAATATATAACATGTATCCAATTTTAGTGCTGCTTCTATACCATTCTGTCTATGAGCCTATACTCTATTATAAAAGGCAACTTGGTTGCGGAGTTGCATAGCTCTTACGCAACGGTGTGGTAAATGACCAACACCGATCACTTTGTGATTTTTTTTTTTTTCGTCACAATGGTACATAGAAGAATACTGTCTTGATACGTCTGTCTGTATTTGCTGCCATATGAGTGAGTAGTCGGGACAGCACAGTATCCCTTTTATCACCTTTTACATAAAAAGTGCACGGGTTAAACGTGTGACGTGTTAATGTTTGACAAACATCCTTGATCGCTATTGACCACTTAAGCCGCTAACGAGAGTTGATCCGGCAATTTACCCTGAAAAAAAGTTTTTTGACCTCCGAACGTTGGCTCGTTCCTGCATAATACCATGAAGATGTAATAAGTATACAGTATACTGAGTACCCAGCTGTGCATAAACAAATATCTCCCTATTTAGTTAACCAGAAAATATGCCCTTTATATAGGTGTGTTGCCCCTGGGTGACAAGTTCTCATAATATCTATGAAAATCCTTGTGTATAAATAAACAACGTTTTGACATCATTTCCTGCTAATCATGGGAAGAAATTACTCGTAACTGCAGGATCAATGACGCGAAGAGGGCATTTTAATATGGCTTAATAATTCCCCCGTATCATTGTGAGTGGGTTGTTATTCTTGCTCTAATGAGAATGATGAAAATGTTGCTTGTGCATGGATAAAAAATAAATTAGGTGATATGATATGAAGTTAGAGAATAAGGAAAAGGACAAGAGCGGAGAAACCTGAGTTTAAGAATAAGGAGGGGTACGACGAAAGAGAGAGGAGAGATATGTATTTATAAAAGAGGGGGGGGGGGGAGGGAGAGAAAGTGAGCTATTAAGACGAAGGGGGAAGAAGAAAACAGAAGAATCAGAGAATTTCCACCATGTTGTTTATTTGTTTTTACCTTATATCTTATAAAAGCCAACTTAGAATGACACTTATACACTAAGTCCATAACTGTTAATGTAAATTCCATGTTCTAAATGATGTGCGTGGAAATTGTCTTTTTAAGTGCATTGGGCCTGAAATTTGATTTATTATTCATTGAATCATTTAGGGGGCACAATGCTTTGACCGAAAGTTAAATATGATACTCTTAAATTTATTCATTAAGATTTGGATTGTGTACTTTGATTTATGATGTCATTACATCATCAATTTTATGTGTGTCACTAAGCACGGTATGCAACTTCCTCTTTTACGATACTGATAAAACATTTAAAGGGGAATTTCGGACCACGCAGGTAAAAAAATAGTCTGAAAAGAAACATTAAAATCTATACATATTAGCACAACAGTAAAAAAAAAATGATCAAAATCGGATGAAAATTAGGGAAGTTACAAAATAGTGAAGTTTTGCTAATTCTTGCAAAACCATTCTCGAACAGATGAAAATGCGACTGATGCTGTCACCACCTCATGATTTGCCATTGGTCGTGTAAAAAAAAAAAGAAAACCACACAGACTAAATTCAAATTTTCTGCTATAAAAGTGTAAAACTTCGTGTTATTCCCGACTGAGTATAATATCAGTCAGATATATTAGAATTTGAGACCTGAAATACTGGAAATTTTATGATTTTGATTACAAGCTATATCTGGAAAATTATGAGGATATAATATGACTATCATGAGCTCACTCGCATATTCATATCGACTGTTCAATAACTGTTTTATGTAAATCGCGAAATTTTTCAATATCATAACTTCCTTAATTTTCACATTTTCACTGTTTTCACTGACGAACTTTTGACTGTAATTCCCCTATAAGAACAAGTGAAAAGAAAAGAAAAAAGTAAAGCGTAAAGACCGTACACACACACTCGCACACACACACACACACACACACACACACACACACACACACACACACACACACACACACACACACACACACACACACAAATAAATATTACGCTATTTACGTCGGTGTCGGGCAATTTGTCAATCAGTTGCAAATATTATACTATATCCGGTTATATAGTGTGTATGTTGCGACAGTGTTTTTTTTTCCACTCATTTCATGGTCGTCTTTACGTTTTTGTTTGTTCGATTGCAGCTAATTCTGCGTTTGCTTCAGGTGTTTTTGCTTCTTATGCACGATACCTGAGGGATGCACATGGTCTAGGAACCATAATAACGAGCAGATGAGGCCCATCTAACCAGGGAGCTGGTCTAACCACTCCCCCATAATGCATGCAGCACAATAACATCCACGTGAATTTCAAAGAATTGGGTTGATATTTTTTGTCGTTATTCAGAAGTTTGAAAATTAAATGTGAGCTCTTTCGGGTGACTTTTATCAATAATGATTGCTGAAGGGCACCTCTCACATGTATCATATTGTTACAGAAACAGAGGCGGCTTCGGATGTTGTAAGATTGATATTATAAGTTTTAAAAAAATATATAATCCCATCCCATTTTGAGGCATCGTGTGATTTCATTGGAACGCAAGTCCAACAGTGATTCTTGTAGTTAAATAATCCTATGGCGGCAAAATGTGAACGTGCGACTGTTCATGGACTTTGATCCTTCTCCGATGTTCCCTGTTTCTCTTTATACAGACAAGCAAACAAAACTATTTTGCAAACGTTCCACGAAATGATGACGGATAACATACAATAACTATTGCGCGTTGATATTGAGTCAGTTGAATAAACATTACTTTATACCGGACTGTGAGTGCATAAGGAGACCCAAAGTCCATTTATTATTTGCTTGGTGGGTGCGCATGAAACGTGTGTCAGAACGGAAAAATGCAAAATTGATTTCATTTCATTTGACATCTGTTGTCCCTTAAATTGTGTATTAGATTGTGTATTTGTCCCACCATAGATCACAGAATTATATTACAGTTTAATTACATCAAACGGCGCCTATAATGTTTCATTACAACATTACTGTTCACCATGCTCTGAAGAGAATATCTCGTAACGTCTTGACCGTCCCTTTTTACATGACCACGGTTTGTAGAATCAGAAATTTGCGCAATTTTTCCACAATTATACATGTATACATGTACTTTTCTATGGCTGTGTACAAATGTTTTGCCGGTGTCATAATCTGTTTAATAGAAAGGGACCTTGATATCAAGAAATGCACCCGCCCATGCACTGGTGTCTTAGCCACAAGCATTCCAATGTAAGTTTGCCACACGCGGTAGACTATATACATTTCACCTCTCGCTATTATGTATTCAAACACGCCTTATATTTGCACAATGAGCAAAATAAGAAGGGAGATATCTGGTGACGTATATCGCTTCCCCCGTACCTTTTATCTGCTATCAAGATAGGCTTTCGGCCTTTGTCTATAGCAACTGCATGTGGTACAAATAACGAAATCATTACAAATCAGAATCTGAACATCAATCCATAAACGTAAAAGTCTATAGATAGTAGTATATGCATGCATGTAAATAAATAAATGTTCATAAAGCATAATTGAATAGAAGTGATTCAGGCAGTACCGTGGTATCTTTGTTTTTTACGGGACATCATTAAGGTTGCCCCGGGTACCAGCTACATGATTATAGGTGCATGTGCATTGGTATATCTAGATTTGTGAATAATTATATTCACAACACATCTGGAAAGCCATACACACCAATATGTGCCCATAGGCCCATTAATTCGAATAGACAGAAAATAATGTAAGTTAGAAGATGATATATATATATATATATATGTGTGTGTATGTATATATACATGCATATATGTATATATATATATATCATATATATATATATACATATATATATATACATGCATATATATATAGATATGATTATATTTACTTATTTACACATAATATATACATATATATATATATATATATATATATATATATATATATATATACCTAGCTATAATGCATCAGTGAAATTTAAAAAAAAGAAAGATAAACCTATATTCCTGAAATTTTAGTATGTTTGTGTTTGGTTGGGTTATTTGATAATAATGATGACTGTGATAATTCATGTGAAGTTTGTATTATGCATGCGGGCGATCAGATGAGGTGAATATCTCATTATGGGTTATGTTCGTTATTCCAAAATGACCAAGGCTCGTTCTTTCGAAGGTTTGCTATTCAAAAACGCACAACTCCCTTATCTAGAGGTTCAAACATCTAAAAATGATAAAAAAGTTTCTCGTTGATTCAAACATTTTTAGGGGAGGGGGCGTTATTCCGATGGTTCGTTATACCGAAGGTTCGTGATTCCGAATATGAACAAATAAAAACATTCGTTATTCCAAAGCAGCAGTAGTGGCTCATAAAATAATCACTAAGAGAGAAAATTTTTAGTATGTTTGTGTTTGGTTGGGTTATTTGATAATAATGATGACTGTGATAATTCATGTGAAGTTTGTATTATGCATGCGGGCGATCAGATGAGGTGAATATCTCATTATGGGTTATGTTCGTTATTCCAAAATGACCAAGGCTCGTTCTTTCGAAGGTTTGCTATTCAAAAACGCACAAACTCCCTTATCTAGAAGTTCAAACATCTAAAAATGATAAAAAAGTTTCTCGTTGATTCAAACATTTTTAGGGGGGGGGGGGCGTTATTCCGATGGTTCGTTATACCGAAGGTTCGTGATTCCGAATATGAACAAATAAAAACATTCGTTATTCCAAAGCAGTAGTGGCTCATAAAATAATCACTAAGAGAGAGAGAGAGAGAGAGAGAGAGAGAGAGAGGGAGAGAGAGAAGGAGAGAGAGAGAAGGGGGTGGGGGGGGGGGGGGGGAGAGAAACCACAAAGTCCATTATGTTCATGAATTTCCCACAGTTCCGTCCTTACATTCTTCAAGTCGATAAGCGGTGGGTACAAACAGGGAGGTTTCCACCTCCCTGGTACAAAAACCCTCTACGGCCCCTGCAAAGGTTCGTTAGCGCGCGCTGTTTTTTAATCATTTTCGGAAAAACGAACTTTACATATTTTGCTTTTGAATAAACGAACCTCACTTCATTTTCGGATTAACAAAGCTTCTGAGAAACGAACTTTATTTTGTTTCGGATTATAACCTTAACCTTGGAAATAACGAACCTTATTATCTCCGGAATGACGAACCTTCGGAATAACACCACAAAATATTCGGATTAATGAACCCTATATTTCACTTTCGGATCAACGAACATCTATATAGGAACTAGGAATTTAGTGCTTCGGAATAACGAACCCCCTTTTTTATTTTTCAGATTTACAAACCTTTGGAATAACGAACATCACCCAAATTAAGTAAGGTGATGACGACATTGCCGTATAACTCTCCCATTGGCTGCGTGCACAGTGATATAGATTATGAGCATTCTTCTGTCAATGATTCAAGCAAACTCCACTCTAAAAAGCAATCGTTACTTATTCAGTGCAAATAACTTTAGCACTATTACACATTAATTAAAAAAATACAGCACAATTCATTCTCTTTCATGTGAAAAAAAAAATGATTTGGGTATCTGCAGGCCAATGGAGGAGACCTGTGAGTGAGTCAAAATAATAATTTACGTTTCTACAAGTATAACCGATACTTGAGATGATGCCACCAGTGTTGCCAGATGGTGATTTCGGTAACCAAAAAGGGTGAAATTTGGTGATTTTTGAAGTTGTTTGGTGACAAAATTTTATTCTGGTAACCAAATCAAAATTTGGTGATTTTTGGTAATTTTTTGGTGATTTTGAGACCAATGACACTAATGGAAAACGAAAGTGCATTTTGCCCAAAGTTTTCCCCTTATTTCCTGTAGAAACATAACATGTGCCCCTTTTTTTGTCACTCAACACACACAAACACTCCACCCAATATAATTTGAACATACCTGTATGTATATGTGTACGTATATATTGTTTGTTGGTTTATTGTCTTATCATTTTCTGTGATACTGTTGTAACGTGACACAATAATACTGTTCTATGTATAGCGCCTTGAGTATCTTTTTTAGGTAGAAATGAGCGCTTTATAAGAGTCTCGCTATTACTATTATTATATTACAACACATTGTACACATTTTGCATTTAGTGTGTGTGACTACGGCGCGCCGTAAATTGTACCGAGACTCGCGCAGAGTGTTTGATACAGGTTTATTGACATAAAATATGTCTCGAAATTTAAGCCTTATCTACGCTTTTCCAGATTTGGTGATTTTTGATGGCTTTTGGTGATTTTGCTCTGTTGGGACCTGGCAACGCTGGATGGCACTGCCTCACAAATCTCCCATACTTTCACACCCTCAAACTATGGAGAGGGGCACAAGAAGACGCCTGTCTTCTCCAGAACTCGCACCGAGAGGGACGTTTTTCCCCAAACACCATCCGCCCGCGGGGAACCACCTGCCTGAAGATGTAGTGAACCCGACATCACTTGACATCTTTAAACCAAAGATCAAAGATGTCACTTTCAGCTAGCCATGCCAGGACAGAACAGAAGGATTTTAACTGGTATACAATTTAAAAAGCAAAACAAAACAAAACAAAAAAAAAGTAAATATTTTTTGTGCACTTTTATGCCTCGAGTCTCATGTATGTCACGTGTGAGAGCCTACCAATTTTTTTTCTTTTTTTTTTCTTATGAGGGGACTGCATACTACAAGTTCTGCTTTTTAGCAGTCCCCTCCATTTCCAGCAATTTCGTTTCTGCCTTTACCATAATGATATTTTATTTGTATCTCTGTTGATAATTTACCTGTGTCTTTATTACATGTTACTATGTTCATCACATTGTTGCACTGATTTCCTGGCATCTGTATATGCGAACATTTTATTTCGATGGCATTATTTCCTATGGGTTGTTGTCACGGCCGTTAATTGAAAACTTGCAAAACGTTATGATTTCAAATCTTGCTTATATTATTTTGCGTTTTGGCTGTTCCCAAGGCTATCGTCTGTGACTATAATAATTCAATTCATCATAATACAGGTGTATTTTCTTATTTAAATGTAAGTAAACGGGAAGAGACTGATGTAGGTGGTCATGATAGGCTTGGCGATTTTGTTTTGTTTGTTGTTGGTTTTTTTTTTTTTTTACAGATTTTTACGAGATAAGATTTATACATATTAAGCATCGTGCATCACATATCTATCCCATGAATAATATTGCTAAATCACATATTTCTGAAAAACAAAAACCGCAATGCGTGTCTGATGATAAAAAGTTGACATGTTTGGGTGCTCTTAGCTCCGCCGTATCGGTTGTTGATATTTTTTATTTATGGGGTGGGGGTGGGAGGACGTGAGGAAAGGTCTCTCTAATTTTTATAGTTCATAGTGTATAGTTTTAGTTTGTTGTATTTTATCAGTCGGTAACATAATAGTAGTAATAGTTATACATGTAAAGTATGTTATATGGGTACTGTTTAACAACTTGATGTTAATTATGAACATTAATATTTACAAGCTTTTGGTAAATCCATTGACTCCATGTACTCTATTGTTCGATTGTATGTACCTACTGCTATGATTTTTGTTTATCAAAAGAAGAAGAAGAAGAAAAGTATGGATTACCATAGCAGTAGTCGTTCTGAAGAAAAAAAGGTTCTGACAGCTGTGTAGCTCCCTCTATCAGTAGTGATTAAACATCATGGGAGTGCGTTGTGATTGGTACGTTGGCATCACTGACCTTTGACATCCACTCTCAACCGCTGAATTCGACATGAATGTGTGTGGGTGCAGTGCAGTGGTATCGTGATGAACGGTGATGTATGTTTTGATGCTATCGTACGTACCACTTGTACGTGTACGTACTGATTTCCCATAAATTCTACAGTGCAGTGCTGTACTCTACTGGATCTGGATATCGGTCAACGCAACGACGCATTTTTTATGTAAATTTAGTCAAATAGGGCCGTAAAGTGCACAATTGCCCACAAGTCTACGTTACATTCGGAGCGCGCAATGCAGTTGGTCATCTGACTTGGACTGAATTAAACAAAGTAAGTTCTTGCAAATGAATGAATAGACCTTCTACGTTTGAATCTCTCTTTTATGTCGAACTGAATGAATCGAAGAGCATGAAGAGACTAACTTAGTAACATTACGTAAGACTTTCATGACTTGTTTATTCTAATAACCACTACAGCTGCAGCACAGCCACAGCCTGAGTAAGCTGACACTACATAGTGACAGGGCATAACGTTACTAGTTAGAGAGGTGTTGTAACTGATAGTAATAAGCAAAATCTGTGTGCAACATTTGTTAACACCACAACTGTCAATGTGGAATGACCAGACCAAGCCAAGGTCCAAGGCCAAGCATGGACATTGCATTGGGTCTTGTTACTCTTTAGTCTTAGCCGTGTGTGCAGGGCCGGGGCTGGCGGTAATGGTGGCTTGATTCATTTGTACATCCTGGTTGATATTTTGGGTTTAGAACCGCCAACAGGCAACGTGTTCATGCATTGAATCATTGCGTTGTCGTGTCTGAATACAGTAGGGTAAGGGCACCAGTATTCGGTCAGGCACCGGTATTCGGTCACTTATCACGAGTCACCAGCCAGTAAGTTCAACTGTCACAACACACGCAAATCACACTAATTCACATACTTGCACACTCATTCGCAACAGGAAACTCCCTTAGCCCCCTCCAAAAATCCATCCAAAATCCCAAATTTTACCGTCAAAAGTGCAGAATCGGCGCTACTTTCCAAAAGCGCGCGCGGATAAGGCCCAGTTTTAAGAGTATGGCCTACGGGTCGCCGAAAAAGCGCTAAAAATCGAGAAATCCGCCGTTCTCTCGCGGGATTTTTCGCTTATCGCAAGCTTGGAGTGTAATGGTATCCTCAAAAACGCAAAAGAAAAACAAAATGTCCGTACGTGCCGATACAGTGTCCCAATGTACAAGGGTTGAATGCAAGTGCCGAGGCCCCAGTATTCGGTCACCAACGGTCCCTGCAACGTCCCCGATGCAATTTTGCGCCAACAAGGTAGCGCGCGCGCGCGTTTTTCAGCTGCCTTGAACACGCATTGACTTTGAACGCGCACATCGCGTGACCGAATACTGGAGCCGATGACCGTATACTGGGGAATGTTCAAGGTGAAATATTTCGCGATTTTGTGCAATTCTGTGAGATATTTAACGAAATGAAAGTTGAGATTAAAGAAATTTGATATATTTCACATAAATTGCAGTAGATATGATGTATGTATGTATTATTTTAGTTTGAAAAATATTGCAAAAAAGCTTAAGTGACCGAATACTGGGGATGTTACCCTAAATTTACTAATACACAGGCACAGCACAGCGCAGCGTTAATATATTCTCACATGTAAAGATGTTTCAAATTCAGCTGCAACAGGGATTAGATCTAACGTTAGACGTCTACCGTAGTACTAGTAGTACCGTCTAACGTTACTTCTTCAACTTAGGTTCAAGGTTCAGCTTGTACTGTAGACGTCTAGTATTAGTAACCCCGGGGCTTTGACGATGGCTACAATTTTAAACATTGCTTCATGCTGAGTGCATACAGAACTACGATGGGTTTAAAAACAGTTTTAGCTACCGTAGCCTATCACTGATATAGTTTCAGTATAAACACGATAAACATGATAAAATACCAGTAGGAGATTCACTTGCTACATAATTTGTACAACGTCGCAACGATGTGTACGGGTACGGGCGTATACCATGTATAGTGTGGTCATTAGATTCTATTATTTTGCATAAGTTGTTGTTTTGTTTGTTTTTTTAATTGCTGCCGTAATGCTGGTTCCAGTGGTCCTGTACAAATTGGGGATAAGTACATAAGGTTGTCTTATGGGGACTAAATGTCATGATTATTTCAAAGTGCACGCAGATATAGCTATAAGTATAAAGGTCTTAGCTTTTCTATTTACGTAGGGGGGTGTATACACAATCTTTGAGTAGCTGTCCCAAAAGACCTCTTTCCTATTTCTTTCATTTTTAATTTGTGTCAATTTGCAGATGGATCAAGGCAAACTGAGGTGTTTGGTGAACTTTGTAAGTATACCAGTACTTTCAGATTAATGTAAAATGTAATGCTACTCTACAATAATACACAGGTTAACTTTCTTCTCTGCCGAAAGATTAATTGCTACCCCCTCCAATTTTTGTAGTCAAAAGAATCATTTTTGTAAGCCCCTACTACTTGTGATTTTGACCGCATCTTTTTCTGCTTTTTTGTTCATACTGTTACCAAGATACAGTGATGTGGTTGATGGACTTGGCAAACATTACATTCATTCATTAGAAAGTTTATACAATATGTTATGTATTTTGGTGGCTTTGTAGCCATTGGTCACCTTTGGTGATTTCATTTTGATGCAGGTTTGATGATTACACTCCTTACAAAGTCAATGAATACATAGTGTACAGTAGATAATTTGCGCACTATCTGTGCTGTGTATGCTAAAGACCTTGCCTAATAAACATTGGGACCCAACATATTGAATGTCTGTTATATATATATATACAACATGTATATTATCTGCATGTGTTATTTTCATTATTATTAGCATTATCCTTTGTGAGAACAGGTGTTTCCATCAGAAATAATGAAAGTGTGAATGATGTGAGATTATCATTTTTGCCACAAAGTCCAAGGTACTCACTAAAAACTCATTGTAATTTCTTCCTTTCTACAGTATGCTGTAAATACTGATGTACATGTAAAAATGTCTGCCATTTGCAGATGAAACAAAAGCCCAGCAATAGTGCTTCAAAATAGTTATAAGATGCGGTTTAGGGATAGAAAGAACCAATGTAAAAATTTGAACCAGTATAATCGATGTTAAGTATTGTTAATACAAAATGTGAACAATAATAAAAATGTTTCCAGATTAAACCGTCTGCAGTTATGGTTTAATGAGAGAAATAGTGATTATTCTGCAACTGCATTAGATATCCCTAGTTTGTTTTGGTTGCATGTTCTCTTTTAAAAATGATTTTAGACAGAGTTGAATTTGTGTATTCTATGAATGTCCAATGAAAATTAGATTTGAATTCTTTAGTCCATGGTTTGATACAAATGTACATTTTCCTATCCTTCCATTCTGCCCAGGTGAATGCTACAGGTGTCAGCCACTGCATCGAGTCCTTGCAAGAGCTGAAGGATGGCCAACACTTTATCCGCATTCTGCAAGTTATGTAAGATAAAAAGTCACACTCTCTACTTGTTATAGTTTTAGAATCTGATATCTTTTTCTAAGAAATACTGACTTGCTCCACCAAAGCATTCCCAAATCTTTTTTTTTCTTTTAATTTTGTTTTTGTTTTCAAGAAACCCCCAAACAATTTATTTATGACAGGAAACAGATAGGAGTCTAGCAGTTTCCTCATTTGGCTACCAAAAAGGTTGACTTAGAGCCTTAGCCCTTGCAATACATGAACTTTTATTTTTCTATATTCATCTACAGTCTATGGCTCTACCCCAACATAGAAATGAGTAAATATGATACTGACTTGGGACCTTTTGTGATTTTATCCTGTCCGCAGAATTTTGATATTTTTCATTTGATTTTGTTTTTCTTACATAGATGCAGTAGCACTGAAGTTCCGGACTGCGACAATTCCATTCAGCGCTACCGCTTTATCCTGAAATACTTGGAAGGTGAAGTGTTGCATGATTTTAGTACCTTTAATGGGAATGTCCCATGAACATGCAGAAATATGCAGTTACTTAGGCAACTTTCACTTTCCCTACATGCAGTGAAGATGTACATTGTTTGTATGTGTGTGTTGGGATTTATTTCATGTGGCCATTAAAGGTCCAGTTTACCTTTGGGAGCAGTGATTTAAAAAATGTTCAAGATATCACATTTGATGCATATGTGTAGGTCTGTTGTATCACAAAACAACCTACCATATAAGATTTTGGCAATAAAGCCTAAAATATAAGGCGATATCAGTATTTTTCTCAATAAACCGTAACTGTAGACGGTTTAATCTGGAAGTATTCTTATTATAACTATTGTTCACAATTTGTGTATTTAACAATACTTCACATCGATTATACAGATTCATTTTTTTTACAGTGGTTGTTTCTATCCCTAACTCGCATTTTAGAACTAGTTTAAAGCACTAATGCTGGGTTTTTGTTTCATCTGCAAATGGTAAACTATGCCTTTAATAAAGCCATAAAGGAAGTACTTACATGCTGAAATAATCAGCTACCAAGGGACCAATGACTCTACATCCGCCACAAAGGACTAATAGGCAATTAGGATAAAGCGTCTTGCCAAGGGGCACTACCACTGCTGTCACCTGACTCAAACACTACGGACCTCATGATCGGGAGTCTGTGGTCTTATCTACTTTCACTTTATATTGTAAACGCTGAATATTTTGTGAGTTTTTTTTTTATTTTCGCGAATCTTGAGAGTCTGGTGCTATTTGTGAAATTAAAAAACACATGAAAATATTAAAGGCACAATTTACTACTTGCAGATGAAACAAAACCCAGCATTAGTGCTCTGAAATAGTTCTAAAATGTGAGTAAGGAATAGAGACAACCACTGTAAAAATTTGATTCGATAAAATCGATGTTAAGTAATGTTAAATATACAAAATGTGAACAATAGTTATGATAAAAATTTTTCCAGACTAAACCGTCTACAGTTACGGTTTCTTGAGAAAAATACAGATATCTCCTTATATTTTAGGCTTTATCACGAAAATTTCATATGACGGTATATTTTGTGGTACAACAGACCTACACATATGCATTAAATGCCATATCTTGATATTTTTTTTTTAAATCACTGTTCCCGAAGGTAAACAGGACCTTTAACTCAGATCCTGACATGAATGTGCGTGTAAATGCAAAAAATTTTCTCTTTTGTACTTTGCTTCACAATCATGAATTTAGCCATTCCCGAAATTGTCGCTAAGTCTCGATTCTCGAAAAAAAAATTGACTATCTAATTATATGGTGTATACAGTAGTCACAATAGCCCTCCATACATGTATGGGTGCAGTAGAAAAATAATGTGACATGAAGTCCCAAATACAATGTGGCTATAGCTGCACTAAACTGTGTTGCACCAAATGATTTCTTGGGCAGGGCATTCAATTTCTCACCCCCCCAAACACTTGGCCACACTATAAGCTGGATATGCCTACTCTGATGACGGCTACTGCGATACCATGGGGATCAGAAGGATTATATAATTCCTTTTTATTAATCTCAGGACATCAAATCTGATCAGCAAATGAGTATGACACATTGTATGTGAATGTGCCAATGGATGATTAAAAATATAAAACTATAGGGATTAAGGTACTTGGATCAGAGAGATTAACTGTCAACTGTAGTGACAGTGGTTATCCGTGTAGGTTGTCGATATGTCAAGAATGTAAACTGTTTGACACAATTTTCTTGGAAAACAAGATTGGAATGCATTTCTGGTCTCATAGGAAAGTGGATCAAGACTTGAAAACTGTCTGGGATACAGGTTGCCCATGTACCGGTAATCACAACTCTTTCTGTACTCATACCTGTTTTGTCATAAATTTTTTATTGTTTTCCACAGGTTTTTACCAGTCTTCTCTCAAGTTCCATGTGGACTTCTCGCAGATTGTGAACAGTGCCAGCATCACGGAGCTGGCCAAGGTCACGACCCTGCTCCTCTGTGCGGCCATCCAGAGTGAAAAGGTCAAAATCTTTGTGGACGCCATCACGAACCTTGACCTCGTGACCCAGAATGAGCTGAAGGAGATCATCCAGTTCATCGTGGCCCAGGAGAGTAGCCACAAGCTGCGGCCAGATTTTGCCGATATACTGCATCGCAGAGGTGAGCGTGGTTATGTTACCTCCAAACAATTAAATCATTGTGGTTCATATTAACGTTCTGGTGGTAGGGGACCCCATCTTGGGGCTAAGATGATTTGTCATGGAGAGTGATTTGATTGGAGCTTACTGGTGAAAATGCCAGTGAACCAGGCAAAGAGTGAGAAAGTGTCTGATGATGCAGGATGCTACAGAATTATTCTTTTTCACATGTGAACCTATGCAAGTCTGTAATTTCTTCCCCCCCCCCAAAAAAAAAAGTAACAATTTCACACCATGAAAAAAAAAAAAACCCAATAGCATGCAGAACGAAAAAGCTTCTAGCCTGCCGAGATGTCCCAAAAATTTCATAAAGCAAATAAGTTCCCGTCAAGCTCACTGTGCTCTGTAGGCTGTGCCAATTATTTCACTTTAAGATTGATATGATCAAGGCATATTGGCTCTGTTATAAATTTCATGCAACATCTGTGATCTGTTCTAGTGCTAAAGTCAGAAAAGCACAATGCTCGATAGAATTTGAAATGATAGCCCAACAGTGTGAATGTCCTTGGAATTTCTTTGCCAGCGGAGAAATAGGGATTGCCCAAGGCAAACAGGCATGTGGATTGTAGTCCCTATAATTATATGCTTTGTGGGAAAATATCTGACATACATGTAGTGTCTTGTTGACCATTTGAAAACAGCTGTGTTTGAGATGTGGCCTTTGATATTGATTCGATAGTTTGTTGAACTTTTCATTTGCCCAGCTCATTAAATGTCACTGATCTCTCACATTTCACTTTTTTTTTTCTTTTCCGGAAAAAAAGAGAGAAAAATCTCATTGTGGCAACACCTCCTTCCATCTATGGCCTCTGCTCATACAAATTTGATGAAAAATTATTACTATTTTTTTTCTTGCCTGTGTAACATGGAATTCCTTTATAATCACAGAAATAGATAGTAATCATGCTTCTCCTCTGCAAACTGTTAAGAAGGAATTCAATTTCTGAAATGAACAATTTTCATCCTTGTGACATAACTGCATTACACTTTTTGTTGACTTTGTGCAAATCAATACCAGTGTCCTTTTCCCCACTACATTGTGTAAGGTGGTGTTGTGTTTTCTATCAAGGACTAAGTGTGCCTGTATAACTGTGTAGGAATAAATTGACATTGAGATTTTGAGGAAAGAATGCTTTTTGAGGAAAAGTGAAAGTGTAGTGGACATTAATCGAAAGAGCAAATGAGGAGTACCAGAGAAGCAACCTTGTGAATTCACCAGACTTTGACAGCTGATTTTAGATACCCACCAGACAAAGTGGTCCCTGACTTTAAAATGCAGACATGTATAGAGAGTGGCAGTCAGTCAAACATTGCATTGAGTTTGGCCATGCTTCATTGCTCAGTTGCGCCAATTTTTAAGAACTGCATTCTTGAAATATCAATGTCATGCTCTTTCGATGCTTTTCCTCTTCAAGTTCTCTTGCACAAGTTGCAACGGTAAATTTCAATAACATAAATCTGTAATTCTCATGCAATTCTCTTCTTTCCACTAAGTACATCATGCCCAATTTTTAGAAAAAAATCATTTTCTGAGATATGCTCTAGAAGTGACTTAAAGTTGGCATGTGACATACCACACCTGTTAGATTAAGTCTTTAGTATGAAAGGCCATTATTCTCTTCATTGAGCTCTTGAAATGACAACTTCATCCTCCTACTCAGGTACTCAACCCTCTGCCTCGATGAGTATATCTGAGTGTACTCTGACCACAACTGCTCCGACTAGAGGTATTACACTGTACCTCAAGCATACAATGTATCACCCCAGCCATTTTCTGAGTGGGCAAATGTGCATCTAGGACCGCGGTCTATGTGTTTGAAACAATGTTTAGAGATATGGACATTTGTTTTTGTTTCTACCAGAAGCCTTACAGGTCATATATCCCTTTTGCAAATGACATAAAATTTTGCATGGTTGAAGAATATTGTCTCCCAAAATCATTTATGAAATCTTACTGTAATGCACCACATAGTTTTCAAGAAAGAAGTGAAAAAACCCCCCAAAACTAACCCAGTGTTACTCCATATACGCTCCCCCTTTTTACTTAGAATAATAGTACATTTTTTTTTTATTTTTTTTTTTAGGTCGCTATAAATTCTCTGGAAACCTATAGTATTATATCCGATTCCAGTTTTATTATTCTTAGGAAAGGTCTAAATTACCTATGTACAATGTACCTCTAAAAAACACCAGCTTATGAAAGCAATCTAATTTTCAGGGTTGTAAAAGGGTCACACAAGCTTATCCAGAGCTACAGAAATAAAATCAAAAACCCAAATCTGATGTGAAACAGCTCCCTCTGATTTCTGAGAGGTCAAAGAATGTATATTATGCCCACTGAGATGAATCAAGATGCAATTGTACTCTGTACAGGAATGGGATATAATTTTTGTGGTGTAATATTCATATTCTTAGTATTTGTATGTTTTTGATTCAATCCTCTTACCTTCCACCCTAACAAATACATTCTAGTCCTCATTTAAATTCACTTCACATGCATTAGTTACGATGACAATTAGTATACACCATCCAGTCAAGGCACAATTTTGGTCATTTTTTGTTCACATTAATTGAACACAAGTCCAAAGACTATCTTCCCTATCATTTTGACTTTTAATACTCTCCATTTGACATGTCAGTGTAATAGTTTGTATCTTCCATTGTGTTAGATAAATTGTATTCATATTGTATTCATGATAAATTGATATTCTAAAGGGACTGTACAGTACTGGTTGAGATGGGGATTCATGTTCTGAACATTCCTAAGTGAGATAATGAGAAACCTCTTATGAAATATGAAAGAGCATGTAATTTTAAGAAGGATTCAACGTTTATTTGATGAAAATTGGTTTTCAAATGGCTGAGATATCCCAAAAAGTGATAATAATAAAAGGCCACAGGCCACTCCTTTTATTAGGATCTCTTTGTTTCACCTTGTTTTTGGATATCTCGGCCATTTCAAAACCGATTTTCATCAAATAAACTTTTGATATCCCTTAGAATGGCATGCTCTTTCACATCTCATAGAGTGGTTTCTGAATATCTCGCAAAACGTTAAAGGCTAAATCCTCACCTCGACCAGAACTTTACACACCCTTTAAGCAGCAGTTTGAATGGCTGGCAGCTTTGCAATACCTGCTGGGTGTAGTCCCTTAGCCACCAACATAAAACAAGCTCTTGGAAGGAAAATGTTATTGATAGGACTTCCAATTCACATGATAACTGAATTTTACTATTAGATGCAAATACAAGCACACTCACTCACACACAAATTAATAGACAAAAAATTTATCTTTCACATACAATGTACACACACAAACACATACTGTACCCACCCCCACCCATCCCCACCCCCAACACAAAAGTATAATCTAACAGATGTAGTGGGCATTTAAAAGCATACATTTTTTGTGTTTAGTTAAGTGGCTTTCAATTTTGGCTGTGTGATAATTTTTTTACAACAACACTTCCTTAATATAATCACACGCTGAAAATATGTTTGCAGTAGCTATATACTGTAACTGCATGTTTTATTCATATTGCATAAAATTGATTTGTGATTATATTGCAGCTGTAGACCACTGTATATACTGGTACACTTGATGTAACCTGGACATGCTTTTCTACAGTATGTTGCTGTTGCAAAATGCCCTTTTTGTTGGGGAGGGAGAATTAAATGGACCTTGCCTTTTGAGTGGAACTGCTGTGATTTTGAAAATGTTATTTCTATGTGAGCATTATTTATTCCAAATTTGGAGTTGAAGAAAATAAATATATATGCAGGGTATCTCCTCTTTGTGCATAGCATACAGGACTGCCTGGATTAAACTTATATTTAAATAAGTAAAGTAGAATATATCTGCAATGGACCAAAATATGGGATATCCTAACAAATTTGATAAAGAACTACAAGGAAAGATATTATCGTCCAGATTGATGCCACAATAAGTACAAAATGTGGCTTTCTTTCTGTTCTTGTTCTGTTACATCCCTGGCTTTGTTTCATTCTGGTACCAGTCTATATCATACTATGCCTTCATGATATTCACAAACAATGCTTCATTATCTATTATATCTTATTATTGCTTTTATACAGTGTTTTTCTTTGCATTTCTCCAGTACTGATTTGTTATGCGCAGCTATCATGAATTATGCAAATTGCTTTTATTTTTTTCCTTGTCATGCAATATTAATCTCTGATTTTTTTTTTTCTCTTGTACTTGTCTGCACTCCATATCAAGAGGCAACTACCATTCAAGAAAATCACATCTATGAAGTTATTAACACATTTTATTTCTGTTCTAACAATGTTCTTCATGATGAAAAAAAAAATGGGTACTGTTTTAATCAAGTCAAGTTGACATTGCCATGAATTAAACTAATTCCATCCATGACCTACATAAAAAAAAAAAACAAACAGAGCAAAATGAAAGAATGCAAAATTTGAACAAATATTGCCAACCGGAAAATTAACAGAGGATAATGTTATAAAAGTATAGCATAATTGCTGATTTTGTGGTAGGTGCAATCTTACAAATTAACTTGGTTGCAAGAACTAGTATTGAAAATTGTGGCGTTTGTTCAAACAGTAAATTTTACAGTGAATGACTAACCTTTAAATGCAAGATAGTAAATCCAGATATCATCATTGAATTTTCCATTTAAGGTGTATAAAATATTATGAAATACTGTACATGCTGAGAGTAATATTTTGCGTAATGGGACTTGTAAGAACATGTCAGGAGTGGTTGAATTTGTGATCAAAAACCACAAAGATGGGATACATAAAACAATTATGACATTCTATATGTGACATTATACATGTATGGCTACAGTCAGTTTGGGTATAATCATAGTGTAATAATATGTAGGGATAGCTCCAGCTAACATAAGTTCGATCATACAGCTGTAGATATGAACTAAGTTTTTATTTGGTCACAAAGTCGTGAGGACAGTACCCGGATTTCTTATCATCCTAATGTAAAAAAAAAAAGAAGAAAAAAACAAACAAACCTAAAAACCTATAAAAACTATTTGAACAGTACTCAATCATATTGGGGAGAATATTGTAACACTGGAGAAACAAATGTTAGGTGGTACCAGACAAACTATCTTTACACAAGAAGATTATGTTGACAGAACAATTTGCATCTATTGCCTCATACATCAGCTTTTATTTAAACATATGCAAACACCATGCACTCAACATAGCACATAAATTCACCATTATGACTTTGTTATCGCAAATACAAACATGTACATGGACTTGACCCATACCAAATTTGAATACAGAGACTCCCAATGTCGAGCGTCTCGTAAACGGGAGATTTTCCCGCCTGGATTCCCTAGCAAACAGGAGACTGATTCTGACAGCACAAACATGTGCACAATACATCACGAGGGAGATGCGTGGTGCCCCCTGTGGCCAGGGTCCAGCTCTGAAGTTATGCTCTCTGGCGCTATCTTAGCCTTATTATTGAACACTGTACATGACAGTACTTAAATTGGGCAGGAGAAAGCTAGTTTGAATGAGAGAAAATATGTCTTTAAGTTGGAGACAGACCGCTAGAGTAAAAAAAAAAGAAGATTGAACTCGGGCAGGAGAGCAGAAGATTTTGAAAAAATGGCCTCAAAGTGGGAGATTTCTCACCACAAGTGGGAGAGTTGGAATCTCTCTTAATATTCAGTTAGATTGTAGTTACAACATACAAAGTATGGAATTCCATTTTCTTTGCTCATTTTTCCACCAATAAACATACAAAGTGCTCAACTTTAGCATTGATATACTCATAGATAGTAGCCATATTTCTTGACGTTGTTCTCATTGTTCACAAGCTGCCACGTTCATTCATGGTTGCAATTCAATCACTGCTCTTCTCTGCAAGAAAGCCAAATTACCATTTTTAGGATCTGGCTTTAATATCTGGCTTCTTGTCATAAGAATGAATGATTTTTTTAATTTATTATTATTATTCATTTTTTTGACAACATTTACAGCCTTCACAACTTTTGTTCCTTGTAATTCACAAGCTAGTACATCGTATTGCAGAACATTTTGTCAGCATTGCACATTTCTTTCTCTTACCAATGTACAATTTTGTATTGTCAATCATATCTAAGACACAGTATCTTCGCATTGGGTCCATGTACATGTATGTATTAGGTTTGTTGGTGTCATGTTTGGCTTAGTACAGGGAGGTGTTCTAATTTTTTCTTTGTTGTCTTGTCAAATCACAAACCACAATTTATCTCAAATATGCTTTGAGTTTATGCCTGAAATAAGTTCTTAACTCTGTGATTGTGGTTTCTTTTAAGCTTTTCAAGTTTTTGTATTCTGAAATTAATGGAATGTCTTAACTATGCATTTAACTTTTTTTTTTTCTCCCACTGGTATCACATATGTATATGATCATTGCTCATCTTTTGTACTAATCTTCTTCACTGCCTTGATGCTTGCTTAGTCTATCTGTGTTTTCATTGTATGCTATGCAATTGCCATATATCATTTAAGGGTATGACATCATTTGACCTGTGTTATGCAGCCTTGCTATTTTTATCAGTGACAAACTGAGAGGAGAAGTCTCGGAGTTGTATCGTTTTTTGTTCGTAGTCATAATCAAATATTTGCTGGTAAATTCAGTAAGTTGTGTCCCCATGCAACTGCCAATCAACTCACTGGATTATTGATTTAATTGCTAACAACCTCTCGTTGCCTCAAAGGGGTTCTGGCATTGATTTGTTAAACATGTGCATGTATACGCATTTCGTTTGTTTTTATCGTGTACATAATGTACTTCTTATTTCTTGTGCTGAATGAATTGAATTGAATTAAATTGAATTTGATTAGAAGAGGGCTAATAAACAAATTTTGATATCCTGTGGAATAATCACACACAAAAAAATAAGTGTAATGCTTTTTGATTTGTATGTACATTGATATTTTATATCTTTTTCAGCTGAAAGTATGAGTGATAGTTCCAGTCAGACCACATCGCCTGCAGAACCAGCATCCCCCTTTGTACAATCTGGGACTCCCACATTCACCAACTCACCCTTATCACCTGTCCACAATCTCATCAACTCTCCATCCATGATTAATAAGGTAAAAACTTGAATTATTCCTTTAAAGTGTCCTGTTTCAAAGAGCAGTTTAACACAGGTAAACTTATGCAATGCTTTTAGTTTTCATTGTGTCAGCCTGGCACTGACACATTAGCTTTGAGCATTGCAAATTGAAATGTAATGATGAAATCAATATCTTGCCAATTTACTAAGAAAATAATGCCACTTTTTCATGAAACAGCTGGACGGAGGGACCAAACATATGTTTAAATTGTGTTGTGTGACTGCTTGCTCCCATAGATTCTCTGATTAGTTTAGAATTTCATGTTTTATTCTGTAGAATTACAGTCAACCTTGCTTAGGTCAATCTCGCATTAAGTCGAATAATTGACTAAGTCTAAGTTTCAAGTCCTTTGTATATTTCATTGATTTAATCTCTCATAAGTCAAATTTTCTTTAAGTCGAAGCTATTTCATCAGTACAAATACATGTAGATTCAGGCAAGTTTGTCTTTACATCAAATTCTCTTGTGGACACAAGAAAGAAAAAGTGAACTGTCTGCTGGTCTGTGGTCGCACACATTCCAGTGTTTTGCAAAATGAAGATGTATTCCGCATTTTGAATTTTGATTGATGACATGGTTTCAGTCACGTCTGTTTAATTTTTCATTCCAAAAATAAGTGCAAATGCGAGGGTGTGCATATCATGGGCAGTTTGCACATCATGGGCAGTTCGCACAAAGTGGCTTCATGACTGATAAAATAACCAGGGGAGTGTTTCATAAAGCTGTTCGTTAAGTTACGAATAACTTACGAGCAACTGGTGATCAGTTCTTGTGCTGAATTATGTACATTCTGATAAGTATAGCACATCAGAACTGATCACCAGTCGCTCGTAAGTTGTTCGTAACTTTACGAACAGCTTTATGAAACAGGGCCCAGGGCATAATTTTACTTCTCAAATTTGATTAGCAGTTTTGATCAGTGGGAAAATACTTTGAACAAAGTTCTGTACAGTCTTATGTAAACATCCAGCTACACACAGGAAATATTGTATAGTTCATATAAGAAATGCATAGCAAATTACAATGTGATACCAGAAAAATTATTCTCTAATGACTATGATATGAAGAGAGAGAGAGAAAAAACAACATATTGCTCAAAACAAGAATTAAAGTTATAGATTTTGATGTGGTTTAAACTGTGCAAAGATCTTCCCTCCCTTGCCTCCAGCTCAACAATCGCAGACTCCACGACCGACTGAGATGCCTGGAGAAAAAGCTTGCAGCCGAGAGCGCCCTCAGACAGGACCTGGAGATGGAAGTCCAAATGCAGAACAAGGAGATTGGGGTCAAAGGTAGAGCAAGCTAATGATGGTCACTTATTTCTAGGTATCTGTATCTGGATATCTCATAGGCCAATTGCTTTGAAGCCACCACACCGCCATCTTACCATGCATAAAGCTCATATGTTTGTGTACAGAGCTCACAACATTATGTGATCTTGGTAACAATCTCAGCTGGAAAATGCGTGCAAGTCCCCATAAAGTGTGCCTGGTAAGATGGAGGTGTGGCGGCTTCACTTGTTTGTACAGCATGAGTGGGGCTATGAGATATCCTGAGTGGGGCTATGAGATATCCTGATACCTCCTATAAAGATCAGTGGTAATGATGCTTTGTATGTGGTGGATGATAGCAGAGTATCATGTGTTATAGAAAGCTAAGGAAAGCAAGAGGCAGGAAATTGTGATAGTCCAGGGCATTCAAATGTCATTTCATTTCGAACCCACTTGCTTGAATCGTCATTTGGGCAAGGGCCTGAAACTTTGAGCAGGCAGGTGCCTGTTCATGTCACTTGAATTTTAAAGTGAAGTTTACTTGCCCTGGCAAGCAGGGCAAGTGGGTTAGTAGCATCCTGTAGTCACATCTCAGTATTATGTTGCCACGAGAAGGACAGGGCGTGTCAGCTTTCTGCCCTCTGTCAATATAGAGATGAGATCCCTGTGTAGAACGACACACATGGAGGTGATTTTTTTTCCCCTTTTCTTCTGTGCTGCAGTATTGATACTGCTGTATTGCCAGTTATTAAGAGGTTCTGTGCATTGAATAAAGATTATATGAAAGAGGGACACACTGTTACATGACTGAGGAATGAGGAAAGGTTTATCACTGTAATACCAGCAAGAAATCAGAAGTATAATGTATAACTTGATCATGGAATCTTGTAGTGCGTAGTACAGTATTCATCGCATAATCGGGACAGGTTGGGAGTAGCAAACACGGCCCCTTTAAGCGGGGTGCCCGATTTCGCGATGAGCACTCACCATACACTAACGGCATACAACATGTACATGTAGTGCACACACACACACACACACACACACACACACATACTGACGTACTGTACGTATGTACATGAATACACAACCACGCTACCCCTCGGAGCGACCCTCTAGCTCTCCCTGCACATGGCTTTGCTTATATGTAGGGGAGAAGAATGTTCGCGAAAGCATGTTTTTGGCAATGGCATGGATACTTATACACGGTGCTTTCGTGGCTATGCATGTATGTGTATTGGATGAACGGAGGTCAAAACACACCAGTCCGAAGCTTGCTTTGTAAGTTCGATGTAAACGACAACTGATAGGGAATCTTTGAAATATTGTTGTGGTATTTTGGTAGATTTTTTGTGTAAAATATCAACAAAATCAAAGATCGCTTGAAGAAAAATTGTCCCGTTTATCAGAGGTCCCCGCCCGATTATCCAGTGAAAATAACATGCATTAGAAATGTTTCTGGGAAGCGTATGTCATTTAAGCGAGGTTCCCGATTATCAGATGCCCGATTATGCGATGAATACTGTACCACATTTATGTATTTGTGTATGCTTGTGGTCAAGGTCTTATCATGCATAATTACCTTTTTTATGAGACCAATTAAGTAATATGTGTTATTGAAAGAAGCATGGGAATACAAGTGGCAAAGTACAAAATTTTGAGTCAATCCTGAAAGGACAAATTTGTTTTAAAGTCGTCCAAGCAACCACAGGGGTAGACGAAAGATATTTCTCTTTTATGGCCATCTGTAGTTTTTCAATGTGAAACTGTTGAGTTGGAGTCATATGTTATCCTCCATGTACAATATGTGCTGTCTTCATTTGATTTTGCAACTTCTCTGCACATGCTTTGATTTGGTTTATTTCTGCACTATTTTTCTCCAAGTACAATGACAAATCAATACAAATTGATACAGAGTATGCAAAAAAAAAAAAATAATAATAATGAAATCATGCAAATCAATATAGGAATTGTCAGTTTTGTAACAACATCATCCCTAATACGTATAAATTCAAAGCAACCTTATAATGCATACTGTACTCGTATGTGAAAAAAAAAGGAGAAATCAATACAGGGGACCATCATCATAAGCAGAGCTTGATGTGGATGAGGCCCCTATCTTATACAATTACATTGCAATACCAATAGATCTGCTTACATACAAATATGTAGTTAAATCAATTGTTCTACAGTACACATAATTTTGTTTGTTCATTCCTGCAGACGGCCAGCTTCGAGAGCTGAACCAACAGGTCAAGGAACTGAAGAAGCTGAAGGATGAGGTCGACGAACTTCAGGCAGTCAAGGATGAGTTGAGAAGGAGCGAGAGAGAAGTTGCACAGTGAGCTCCTTTCATCTTTCTGCCCTTGCTCTCCTCACTTCCGAGTTAATTTTTCCAGTCTTTGGTCAAAATAGATACAGAAAAACAAGACACAGATTGTCACAGTCATTGAGAATTAAGAGTTTCTAGGATGAACACTGTACAAGGGCTTTCTGTAGCTTAGTCGGTAGAGCACCGGTCTCGCAATTTGGAGATCTTGTGTTCAAATCCTTATGCAATCCTATTTTCTTTGCTCATTTTTTCACTAAGTCATTGTTGTAATCACATAATAGATATGCTGTGGTCTCCAGACTGTAATTTGGATATTTCTAGACTGCCCCAGTGTCATTCTAGTGGATGAAGGACGTATATGACCTATATGATTACTTGCTGTGAGATAGTTGTGACAGTTGAACACATGACTTTAGATGTCCTGTTTTTGATATGCCTTCATGAAAAGTCTTTGCTTCTGAGATGATGCACTGACATGACTCCTCATTTCCAGTAAGCCAAGTATATGAAACATATTGTATCATTTTTCCCCTGTCAGGCTCAAGAAGCTACTGGACAAAAAGGCAGAGCTCAAGATGGACAAAGATCATCTTGAAAAACAGAATGAAGAACTTCTGTCTGAGAGACACCAGCTGAAGTACATGGTAAGAAATGAAACACCATAGATGTGAGAAGGGAATTTAGTCATTTGTGTGCCCAGTCTAAGTTCATTTTTGAGATCCCTGTTTTATGAGGAAATTTGGATTATTATAAAATCGTTGTAGAGGCCCATTAGCGTGGGGATTCATGGATGGCCTAAGTCATTCGTTGCCCATTGGGGTACATTAAAAATCAACAATACACAAATAGCACCAGTCAGTGAATATGTGCATGGAAACGTGAGCTCATTGCTAATGGTCAACTCCAGTCGAGGTTTTTCGGCTGTGTGTGTACTTACATGGAGATCAATGGTAAAGCTGTACACAATTCGTGACAGGGATTCTCGCATATATCCGAACCAGGGGGGTGTTTCATCAACGTTTGTAGGCGCCGACAACTTGAATTACCATAGTAACAGTCAGTGACCAGAGCATCTCAGCCAATCAAAACCAAGGATTTTGCTGAAATTGGTCGGCGCTGACAAGCGTTGATGAAACACCCCCCAGGCCAGCCTTCCCACTCTATGGTATCCCCACGATACCAGGTTTTTAATCAATAGTAGTGGTAGTTTACCCTGACAATTTTTTCCTCAATTACAGATGAAAGACCATGAAAGCATCAAGAGCAAGTTTGAGGAGAGCCGGGTCAGGCTGCGCCGCTCGGAGCTCAACCTCGGCGAGCTGCACCGGGAGAACTGCCGCCTCCAGGACGAGCTGGAGAGCGCCCTCAAGGGGCGGGAAGAGATGGCCCACATGACGGAGACCAGCCAGCAAATGCTGAAAGAGAAGATAGCGCTGTTGGAGGAGCAGCTCATGCAGGGTAATCAAATTATACATTTTTCTTTTTGACAGGGGAAAGGTTAGGTTTTGTTTCCAAGCATCTTTTCAAAGATAACAAAGCAATCAAATTGAGGAGAACTAAGATTTTAATTCACATACATACATTAATAGTCCTAATTTATACAGAATTGTTTAGGAGTGGAACAGGGAATTAACAAAGAAACAAAATAGATTGCATGGAACTAGGTCTTTATTATACATTGACAGTCATTTATACTGAAAAGAATAATATCAAATCCACAAAATTGCAAAAAGCATACATTGATAGAAATACTAACACCAAATACCTTCCATACAAGAACTTGATGTAACTGTTTCACTTCCAAACTATGATTTCTTTCATTCAGACTGGATTTTGACACAAATTAACCAACTGCTACTAGTGTGAATATTCATGTTAATATAATAGGAAATGTTTTGAAGCTTATCACACACATTTTATCTCTGATGTGAATTATAGCAAAAGGATGCCTTGTAGGTAAAAACAGAATACATTTTTCGCTCTTCAACCTGATCTTTTTCTTCTCTCCCCCCCCCTTCCCCCACAGCGTCTGCTCCATCCGAGGGAGAGTCCCTGGGTGTTATCACGGAGCAGAGGGTCAGCGAACTTGAGCAAGAGCTGCAGAGGCTGCGTACGACCTGGGCACCACCAGAGACCCACCAGAGACTCAAGGAGTTATACGAGGAGTCCTGTCGGGTCAACGAAGCAAGCGAGGTGAGAATGTGCACCTTCTCCTCCTTCTGTCGTATGACGCAATACAAAGGAGAGATCATAGGTTTGTGTCCAAGCCGCTGATCTGGTCCAGGGCAGCGTCACTTGGTTTGGCAAGTGTGATTGTCAGATGGCTGTCTGACAAGAAGTTATGATGACCATTGATGATGATGATGGTCAAATGTTAATAGCTAAGGAAGGTATTGAGTCCATAAGTTACTGGTCAAACCCTTGTTCTGTAATAAGCCAATCAACGTAATGAGATGTAGTTGGTATTTATGACAGTTTAAAATGGCCACATGGGAAATGGATGACCATGGACTGAGGAGTTTATGCAGCTGTCTACTAGCAGCTATGGCCAGTTGGTTCAAGCTGGCCAGTGAGGTGATGATGGTCGTTGTGTCTGTTAAGTTGTCACATCACTCACATGATGACAAGAGAAGAGAACAAGTGGTCCAGCAATGTATGAAACTTTGCTCTAATTGGTCTAACTGCATGTCTCTTGGTTAAACCAGTTCATCAAGTGAATGGCTTGTATGGATGGATGGTGGGTTCCCTTGCAGAACTTTAAAAGAAAGTGTCAAATACTTTGTTTGAAATGATTTGCTGAAGAGGAGAAAAAGTAAACCAAGAGAGCAATGTGCCAGTCTCAAGAAAATATAGTTTCATAAAGAGCCCAGAACCGTCGAGGCGAAAAAGTGAATGAGCCATCCCCTTTTGTTCCACTCGTATTGGGCCAGCAAGGCAAATTTTATGCAAACCATACATTCTTGCAGTGACAGATATACTTTGTACAACCAAAAACATCTCAGCATGAAGCTATTGCAAATTGGAGCTGATGGCCTTTTTTTTTTTTTCTGCATGAAACTTTCGCTAATTGGCACTGGCATTCAAGGCATTTTGAGACAAAAACATTTGCATGCATTTTACTTTTACAAATTTCGGCACCTCACAAAATTTGCAAAAGTTTCATGCGCTAATATTTCTGGTCTTAAAATATATATTAACTAGATACTACGAACTTTGATAACCTAAAATATCATACTCCTCTATGACCATTTCCAGGTCAAACTACAACAGAGTCAGGAAGAGATTGCAAACTGCCTTGCGAGGGAGCAGAAAATCCAGCAGGACCTCCAGCAAGTCTGCTCCACCTGGGCCTCCCCAGAGGTCCACCAGCAGATGAGAGACATGTATGAAGAGACCAATCGACAGAAGCAGGAGTTAATGGTGAGAGAGGAAGCGGGGGTATACTCTATACGCCATATATTTAGCGAGTCTACATTTTTGCGAATCGGGACTTCCCAACGATTTCGCGAGTGGTTAAATTCGCAATCATGGAGTACTGTATTGAACGGAGAAATGTATACGTGTGCGTCACTTTCATATTGGAATCAGAGTCATTATTTTTGTGTGCCTTTAATTTCGCGGATAGCTCCTGACTCGTGAAATTTGCGAAAATAAAAACCTCGCGAAATATTTGGCGCATACAGTACTCTGAGTCCAGGGGAAGTAGATGTACTGATAATGATTATGATAGTCAGGATGATGACTGTAACATGAGAATCATAGGAATGATGACACAACATTTCCTCCTGCAACAATTGCTCCGGTCTTATTTTCCCCAGGAACTTATGGTGAGGGTTAGGGTCATGATAGGATTTTAGTTTGATGTGAGGATTAGGATTAGGGTTAGGATAATGTTTGTAGGTAGCTTTTATGTTTGGCTTAGCGTGCAAATATTTCATGGGAGCAATTTTGTTTCAGCAGCAAATGTCATGGAATCCACAGGGATAGATATTATTGGGACAGTGGTGTTGTTCATAGTATCAGCTACTAGCAATGATACTAATCATAGTAATAACCAAAACACTAATCACAATAATCTTTGATACAGTGATAGCTATGACGGACCCATATTAAGAACACAAGCCTGTCAAAAGAACATCGTTGATGCATAGATGTACACAGATAAGGCTGAAAAGGAAAAATTTATGCTACAGTCGAGGGTTCTTTTGTCTACCAGGGTATACGGAGAGTATGTAGTGCTGTGTTCATCATGACTTCAGTGAGAAAATAAGGGTTAACAAGTTCAAATCAAAGTTTAGAAGTGTGGAAGCACCTGAGGGAAAAATTTGAATTCACTTTTCCTGCACACCTTCACAGTAATCATTTATGCCTCTTGGAATATGTGCTTATTCATCCTCTTTATCTCATGCTTCCCCTTAGGCGGAGCTGAAGGAGAGTGAAGCCAAGATTTCCGAGGGCCAAGTCTGGCAGCAGCGCGCAAAGGAAGTGGAACAAGAGCTGCAGAAGCTCCAGACTAGCTGGGCGTCGCCCGAAGTCCACCAACAAATGAAGGACATGTATGAGGAGGCCTCCCTCCAAAAACGGGAACTTGAGGTAAGGAGCAAAAGGATGCAGTACACTCATAGTTAAAAAAAAAACTGACAAGAACTTGTTTGGTTCTCTGGAATTTTCTGTCCGTGGTTGTGATGTTCGCAGAAGCCGAATGGCATGCATTGTTCATGCTCCCTTGAGCGAAAGCATATAATATTTGCAAGTGGTGATAGATAACTGACCGATAGCAAGCAGCAGTGGAAAGAGACTGTTGAAGGGCTAGGAAATTTAAGAAGATCTGTAGTATAACCACTGGCATCTAAGAGATTGCTACTACTGCAAGGCTAGAAACTAACTCTTTCTTTTGGTGGCCCGATAACAACACATATCTCTCCATAAAAAGTGGTGGCCTGGCATCTATTTCTGGTGGCTGGTGGCCCTGGGCCTCTTGGGCACTGCTAATGTAGAGCCCTGACAGCTGTATATGCCAAATATTTAGTGAGTCTAATTTTTTGTGAATTGGGACATCCAACGAATATGCAAGTGGTTAAATTGGCGATCAAGGACTACAGGTATGAAAGGAGAAATGTATGCATGCATGTCACATTTATGTTGGGGTTGGAGTTGATATTTTTGCATGATGGCAAACTAGCAAATAGCACCCAACTTGTGATATTGCAAAAATTAAAACCTTTCAAAATACATGGAATATGCATTTTGTGATTTCGTATCACAAGGAGTTAGTTATAAGGAAAAAAGGATGAGATGGTCTGTGAATCTCATACTCTTTGTAGAATTTGAAATTCATTCATATTTATTTTGTGTATTTGTAACCTTAATGGTCTTTTTCATATGAACCCATGTTCCCTCTTCTGCACCGCTGCCTCTGTCCTGTTTTCTCTCCATGAACCACCCATCTCTCACCCCAGGTTCATTTGAAGGAGTGTGAAGAGGTGATTTCCAGGGGCAAGGTCTGGGAGCAGCGCTCCAAGGAGATGGAGGTGGAACTACAGAAGCTCCGGACAACTTGGGCGTCGCCCGAGGTCCACCATCACATGAAGGACATGTATGAGGAAGCCTGCCGACAGAAACAAGAAATGGAGGTGAGGCCTTTAGGACACATTGAAGGGATGGTATAGTTTTGGTTGAGATGGGGGATTCAGATTTTAATTTTTTTTATGCCTCCGCCACAAAGTGGTGCCGGAGGCATTATGTTTTCGGGTTGTCTGTCCGTCCGTCCGTCCTTCCGTCCGTCCGTAATGAATTTTGTGGACAAGGTAACTATCGAAACCTGTTGAGGTATCCTAATGAAACTTGGCATGTATGTGTATTAGGGGGTGAAGTTGTGCCTATCAACTTTTGGGTGCACATGCTCAAGGTCAAAGGTCAAAAGGTCAAGGTCAAATACATAAAATTTCACTATTTCCACCATATCTATTGAATGCCTGAAGATATTTTCTTGAAACTTAGTGTATACATGTATTACCCAATTAAGATTCTCTGGTGAAAGTTTGGGTCAAAGGTCAAAGGTCGAAAGGTCAGGGTCAAATACATAAAATTTCACTATTTCCACCATATCTATTGAATGCCTGAAGATATTTTCTTGGAACTTAGTGTATACATGTATTACCCAATTAAGATTCTCTGGTGAAAGTTTGGGTCATGAGGTCAAAGGTCAAAGGTCAAAAGGTCAAGTAGAAATATTAAAACTTCTTTTTTTTCTCTGTACCTTGGAAAATTGTTCAAGGTATCTTCATGGAACATAGTATATACATGTACTGACTGGAAGTGATTATCTAGAGAATGGAGGGTTCATGGGGTCAAAGGTCAGGGGTCAAAGGTCAAGTGCAAGACTTCAAAATTTTACTATTACCCTCATATTTATGCAATGCCAGCAGGGTTATTTTTTTACACTTGTGTATGCGTGTGTAACCTAATAGAAATTCTCTGGAAAGTTTTTTTTCTCTCTTTTTGCCTCAAAGGTCAAAATGTCAAAGATCAATTGAAAGTGCTGAACTAACTTTTTCCTCCATATCTCGGAAGTGGCTCAAGTTACCTTGAAACTTAGTGCATATTATGCATGTTCTACCTGAAAGTAATTATCTCATGAATTTTAGGGTCAAGGGCCAGATGAAAATGGTAACAATTTACTATTCAATTCAGAAATTGCACTTTTTCTCCACACCTGTACCTTGAAAATTACTCAGTGCCTAAATGTATGAATGGTTCAAAGTCAAGTTAAAGTCCTTAAATCCCTAGATACATGCTCTCCTATTCATCCAATTAAACCTACGTCAAGGAAGGTGAACATTCAACACATTTGTGACAAACTTGTCATTCCAATATTTTGCCAATTTTGTGAAAATGTAATCACACAGTATCCACATGTACTATCTAGACCTATTGGGAAAATCATGCATTATGGCGGAGGCATACCAGTCGCCAAAGCGACATTTCTAGTTTTTTTTTTTGGTGAGATAATTATAAACCATTTTGAAATATCAAAGAACATACAATTCTAAGAGGAATTCAAATTAATTTTATGAAAATCAGTTTGAAATGGCCGAGATATCCAAAAGCGAGATAAAACAGAAGTGTTTGAGTTTCTTCAGTTCGTCTCCCTCTACAAATGAAAATTTGTTTAAGATCGCAACTGCTGATTTGTAAAATCCCTCTACAAATGAAAATTTGTAGAGGGAGACAAACTGAAGAAACTAAAACCTGAGCCTTCACCCCTCTGAATAATATCTTTCTTTCATTTATCCTATGCCTTGTTTGCCTTGGACGACTTAACATAACAATGTCGGAATTTTGGAGCTTGGGTATTTGTTCCATGTTCATCGTGTCACTGCCGGCAACCAGGGACAGCCTGGTGGTAGTGTCGCTGCCCGGAAAGCAGTAGATGACAGGTTCGAGTCCCACTGGTTCCTTTTTTCCGACATGTTTGTTAATTTACAGATCAGCAGTTGCGATCTTGAACAAATTTTCATTTGTAGAGGGAGACAAACTGAAGAAACTCAAACCTGAGCCTTCACCCCTCTGAATAATATCTTTCTTTCATTTATAAAACAGAAGTGGTTGTGATAAAAGGTAGGTCACACCTTTCATTAGGACCTCTTTGTTTTGGGATATACTCAGCCATTTCAAGACTGATTTTCAAGAAATAAATTTGGATTCTTCTTAGAATTGTATGCTCTTTTATATTTCAGAAGAGGTTTCTCACTATCTCACAAAAAATAGCCCCATCTCAACCAAAACTATACTATCCATTAACATTCCAGAATAAGAATTTAAAATTGTTTGTCCTCAAGCTTTCTGTTGGTTTCTTTGTAGACAAATGTTTACACGGTGTACTCACCCCACAACTTTCTTGTCTCTCAATGCCCCGGCCATTGAACACCCATGATATACTTCTCAGGGTAGATAATCTGTTATTCACATCATTGGAAACTCATATGTTTTAATTGTTAATTACTCACAGTTATTGCAGAAAGAAATATGTGAAAGTGGAAGATTTTGAGAAGAGAATAGACCTATAGACACATGTAGTTTCAGACTGCATTCAGAATAAAAACGTTAAAGGAAAAAAGAAACAAAGAACACTCATCATAGGATATGAAATTCCTGGAAATAATACGTAATACACATATAAGCTTTTCCCTCTTAGTCACTTTATTCTTATATGACTCTGTGTGTGTGTGTGTGTGTGTGTGTGTGTGTGTGTGTGTGTCTTTCATCTCACTGTCGATCTGCTATCTGCTGTGTGTATCTCTGTCTTTCTGTATGTCTGAACATCCATCCCGTGTGCTCACACCCCAGACTGAGCTGAAAAGATGTGAAGAGGTGATTTCAAAGGAATAGTCACTTTATTCTTATATGACTCTGTATGTGTGTGTGTGTGTGTGTGTGTCTTTCATCTCACTGTCGATCTGCTATCTGCTGTGTGTATCTCTGTCTTTCTGTATGTCTGAACATCCATCCCGTGTGCTCACACCCCAGACTGAGCTGAAAAGATGTGAAGAGGTGATTTCAAAGGAATAGTCACTTTATTCTTATATGACTCTGTATGTGTGTGTGTGTGTGTGTGTGCGTGTGTCTGCTATCTGCTGTGTGTATCTCTGTCTTTCTGTATGTCTGTATATCCATCCCGTGTGCTCACACCCCAGACTGAGCTGAAGAGATGTGAAGAGGTGATTTCAAAGGGCAGAGTCCAGGAGCAGCATGGGAAGGAGATGGAGGCGGAGCTGCAGAAACTCCAGACAACGTGGGCGTCGCCTGAGGTCCACCAACAGATGAGGGATATGTATGAGGAGGTGTGCCGACAAAAACAGGAACTGGAGGTAAAGAGGAAATAGTAATATGCAGTGTTAGAAGAGAAATCTGAAAGCATTTTTTTTTTTTTTTTTTGTATTTGTTTAGTCTTTTGACAAGGCATCATGGCTGAGGCTTGGAAGAGAGACTAACTGCGAGGGAATGAGTGAATGCAAGACTGAGTGGCCCAGCTACGAGGCCATTTAGAACCTGATATGAATTTCTTATGTTGAATCTTGTCCCTTGTCGATTTTGCTACCAAAAAGATAGTGACCAATCTGCAACCGCATTGCTCACAGTGACTTCAGCATCTAATCAATATGCATAAGACCATATGCATATCACCGACTTGCTTCATAATCCAACCTGCACTGCCTGTGATGACATGTGATTCATTAGCATACCATCTGGGATTGACTCATGAATACATGAATAATTCATACATCAATTGTGTTGGGAAGTGACAAAAAAAGCAAACCCAGGTCTCGCGTTCACCTGTTTCTTGCAATACTTGGTGTGGCGAGTTAGCCCCATTCCTCAGCCATGAGGCCTTGTCAAAAAGCTAGGTTATACCCGGCTAAAATTCTCAGTTTTAAGCTGATTGTATATTTGTAATGCTGATGCAGATTAGCTTGCTGCTGTTGATGATGACAAGGACAATGATGACGATGTTGATGATGATGATGAGGAGGAGGCTTGTATTTCTCAGAACATTTGCCCGTTGAGAGGCTTTAGCTCCAGTGATTTGTGGTCTATCATGAACCAAATTCTTTCCAGAATGAATGATAATCCTTGAAAGGATGTACATAGAATAGATGGGTCCTCCCTAATGAGTTGAATTCTTAAGTGACGTACAAGGTAACAGTTCTTCTTTCTGTGATGAGTGTTGATCCTTGAAAGAACCATTTCATGTACTTCTGAACTGACATCTGTTTTTAGGGTCAATAATCGTCCCAGAAAGTCAACAGAAAAAACATACGTCTATCAATTCGTTAATGATACTGATAACTCCTATTTCATTTCATTTCATTTATTTTCACTTAATAAAACATGCATACATAAAAATGTGACAATAGTATGACAAGTATAACAATGACATGAAAAAGTCACAAAACAAACAAACAAGGAAACAAACAACCAGAATTATCAAGTGACGGGGTTAATGAGAAGGCGCTGGGCCTTATTTAAAAACTAACCCTGTCAATGTTTGCCTAGTTTTTTGCCTCTTCAGCTGTTCATTCATCCATCTCTCCCCGTCTTTCTCTATCTAACACTCAAGATGGACGTGAAAAGGCTTGGAGAAGAGATCTCCAAGGGCAAAGTCAGGGAGCAGCGCTCGAAGGAGGTGGAGCTGGACCTTCAGAAGCTGCGCACAACTTGGGCATCGCCCGAGGTCCACCAACAGATGAAGGACATGTATGAGGGGGCGTGCCGGCAGAAACAGGAACTGGAGGTGAGAGCGGGGAGGGGAGGATTTCTGTGGAATGTTTTGCCGATGGAGGGAGATGTGCTGTGTTGGCTGAAAGGATGAGCGCTGTATGTCTTTGTGTAACTAATCGGAAAGCTAAAGAGAAGTTTTACAGAAGGAAAAAAAAAGAAAGAAAGAAAGCAAACAATGAGCTCTGTATGTGTTTGTGTAACTAATCATTATGTAAGAGGTAGTTCTACAGAGAAAAAGAAAAACAACAAGCAAAAACAAAACAAAACTAGACTCGGAATTTGTCAACACTGACAAATTAGGTGATCCGATCTATTGGGAAATCAATGATTTGAGTCCTGATCCCAATAGGCATGACCATACAGGTTTCATCTGTGTTGAGGGGACATTGGCCATGTGATGTTTGAAGTCTCATTTAGAAAAGGGAGTCAGACCTGTCATCTTTGGTACCGAATTCCGTATGCACTAAGGAAGATACAGAATGAAGTATATTTTGACCTTTGACCCCATTTTGCACACCAAAGATGGCATCTGAGCAAAAAGTGGTTATTTTGTGAAATGATTCTTGTAACATGGTCTTTGCGTGTGCAAAATATAGGAAAGTTAGGACAATTATTCACCAAGATACAGGATGAAACATTTATGACCTTTGACCCTAATTTGCATACCCAAGATGGTGTCCAATCAAGTAGTTATTATGTTATGAAATAATGTACGTGACATGAACTAAACATGTGCAAAATATGGGGGTGATAGAGGCTGTTTTTCTTGAGTTATTGCAAAGAAAGTTGCAAAAAGAAAGAAATATCTCAATACATCGAAGATAAGCTTTAATTTCGACCAAGTTTTTTAGCATGATCCCGACATCGTATGAAATAACAAAAGGCACATTGACGATAGCGCAAAGTCTCAGCTACAACATATTAAAGGGACTGTACAGTACTGGTTGAGGTGGGGATTCATGTTTTGAACATTCCTTAGTGAGATAATGAAAAGCCTCTTATGGAATATGAAAGAGCATGTAATTTTAAGAAGGATTCAACGTTTATTTGATGAAAATTGGTTTTCAAATGGCTGAGATATCCAAAAAAGTGCTAATAATAAAAGGCAACATGCCACAACTTTATTAGGATCTCTTTGTTTCACCTTGTTTTTGGATATCTCAGCCATTTCAAAACCGATTTTCATCGAATAAACTTTTGATACCCCTTAGAACTGCATGCTCTTTGACATCTCATAGAGTGGATTCTGAATATCTCGCAAAACGTTAAAAGCTAAATCCTCACCTCGACCAGAACTGTACACACCCTTTAAAATCTGGGAGAATTTCACCGAAGGGTAAGTGAGCTAGTGCTCGATAAGGACAATCATGTCAACTTTCACATCTAGAAAAATTTCCCTCCCATAGAGATAACACGTCATAAGGAAGGTACAGAAAAAAGTACATATGACCTTTGACCCCACTTTGCACAGACAAGATGGCATCTGAGCAAAAAGTGGTTATTTTGTGAAATGATTGTTGTAACATGGTCTTTGCGTGTGCAAAATATGGGAAAGATAGGACATGTATTTACTAAGATACAGGATGAAATATTTATGACCTTTGACCCTAATTTACATACCCAAGATGGTGTCCGATCAAGTAGTTGTTATTTTATGAAATAATGTACATAACATGAACTAAACATGTGCAAAACATGGAAGTGATAGGGGCTGTCTTTCTTGAGTTATTGCAAAGAAAGTTGCAGAAAGAAAGAAATATCTCAATACATCGAAGATAAGCTTTAATTTCAACCAAATTTTTTGACGTGATGCCGACATCGTATGAAAAAACGAAGTGTACATTACCGATAGCCTAAAGTCTCAGCTACAACATATTAAAATTTGGGAGAATTTCACCGAAACATAAGTGAGCCAGTGCTCGAGAAAGATTGTCATGTCAATTTTCATTTCCAGAAAAACTGCACTCCCATAGAGATAACACGTAAACTGGTCAAATTTGACAAGATTACTTTGAATCCATTTTTACGAGGTGACGCCGTCATCCAATCAAAATGTTGTTATTATATTAATGAAAGAGCATTTAATAAGCTACAGCATACTGAAATTTGTGTGAAAATCGGCAAAGGATAAGTGAAATGCGCTCGAGTGAACTTGAATTTTGATGACGTCATTTTGAAAATTTACTTTTTCTATTTTATTAAGAAATTTGATATCTTTTAATCATTTTTTCAGCATCGCCAACCCATGAAATGACATGTACAACTCATCAGCTTTCAGAATATGTAAAGAAAATGGGGGGTCACCGTCCATCCTGACGAGTAAAATCGGATTTAAAATTGGCGGTTTTTTGGCATAGTTGCACTGTATATCGCCATTGACGCGCGCGTAATTTCAACTTTGACGGGCCCGTATGACGTCATATTGAGTCGGATTGACTTGAAACTTGGTAGAAATCTTCCTTGACTTTTCAGGCATCCGATCAAAGTGAAAAAATGGGAAATTTCTATTGCATATGAGCTGTGCGTGCGTATATGCGCGCGTACGCGCCCGTCCAATTTTTTTCAATTTTTCAAAAAATGCTGCAAATGGTCTGAAACGTGTGCAAAATAAATTTGAGCTCGATTGGACCATACAAATATTTCAACGCGCGCGTACGCGCGCTTTTTAATAATAAATATGAATTTTGATAATATGAGTAGAATGCGCTTGACTTGAAATATATGTGACGTAAATTTCATTGAAAAATTTCTTTCCATTCATGAGATATGAATGAAAATGTGTTTTCATATAATGACGTCATAGTGACGTCATGGTTGACCAATCACAATGATACATTAGATTTGTCGTCTTTGGGACATGATACATATATGCTATGAGTTTGAAATTGATACTCTGAGAACTTTCTGAGTAAGTAGATGCACAACTTTTGTCCAGAAAGAAAGAAGAAGAAGAAGAAGAACAAAGAATCCGAACAGATACAGAAGGTGATCCGAGAGGATACTCGGATCACCTAAAAACAAGCAAAAACAAAACAAAAAAACAACAACAAAAACAAAAAACACAGCCAATTGACTCGAGTTCTTTTGAAGGGGTTGTGATACTGGTAAGATATGCTCAGAGTTTGGACCAGACACAATAGAAAGCTAACATGTCTTTTTTAAAACTAGAAAAAAAGAAAAACCAAAAATCTCACCAGTCTCCTTTTACTTATATATTTGCAGTTACAGTCAAACCTGCCTTAGCGGCAACCTGTCTATAGCGGCCACTGAAAAATCCCCCCGAGAGAAAAGCCCTGTTTAAGACCCTGTGTATAGCGGCCACCTGTCTAATGCGGCCAGCGGTCACAGATTTTGTTTCCCTCGGTAGATTTTAACCTGTCTATAGCGGCCACAGACCCGGTAATTCAGCGTGTTTTTCTGGTTTGTGGTCGTGCCAGTCATTCATGGGCAACGTTCAGTGATTGCCACCACTGCATTCATCACTTATTCAGTCATGATAATGCACTAGTGTTAAACTTTCTTCACGACTGTACAACATGCTACTGTGTAACAATTTCATAAACGCCGGCATTGTTCAGTTCATGAAGCGCACATGTGCATACATACGCATGTACGTGTATGTCCTACACTAAGTACTTTGTAGATGTATATGATGATACATGTACATGTACAGTACATGTATAGGCAATGCACACATATAGTTGGATAACCTGCCTATAGCGGCCACCTGTCTATAACAGCCACTTTTTTCGTTTCCCTTGGGTGGCCGCTATAGACAGGTATGACTGTATTTTTTGTTTTACAGTGTATATCATGCACAGTACATAATCATTCCGTTTCAATTTAGTTAGTCAACACCGTCAGGACTATTGAAACCTGCAAGGTGAGACCGTTTGCTGACACAAAAAACTCTGAAACTCAAATCATTTTTAAAATCTTTTGAGTGTGGTGGTGAAACCAAATACTCATGATTCTTCTTGTGGTGATTGCAGGGTTTTTTTGTATTTTTTTTTTGTCTTTGACAGTAGGTTTTCAAAATTTAAGTGTGTCCATGACAAGAATGTTAATTAACATCAAATTGTACGCCAGTATTTACTACAACTTCTGTGTGGTATTTACTCTTAGGGGAGATGAGTCATATATTTTGATTTTCCCAAATGTAACACATGCTCAAATTCTGCTCAGGACTCATTAAGAATGTGATATAGAGTTCAATACAGATAAAGCAAGAGCTACAAAGACCTCAATTCCAGTGATAGCTGCGCATCCTCATGCCCCTTGTAAAATTTCAACAACAGTGAACCATATTGCTACAAATTGTGCATTGACAGGGAAATCTGACCCAGCTCCAGCAGCGCATCTCAGAGCGCGAGACCGAGCTGCACAAGCTGCACATGACCTGGGTCTCTCCGGAGACACACCAGAGGCTCAAGGATCTCCTCGAGGAAACCTGTCAAGAGACGCAGACGAATGAGGTACTTTGATTGATGAATCATAGTGATGGCCATAGTGATGAAGCATAGATTGGACTTTAGTAACTGCACTGAAGGCAGCTTGGGACAGGTGCAAACCTGTTGATGGAATGGGCCAAGAATTGGTCTAGCGTCACCAAAAAAGAAAGAAAGAAAGTGTACCAACTTCCTCAGTTCAATAGTGTAAAACCATAAATTTGTGTGTGCATTTTGATTTCACAAATTTCGCGAGAGCGAAGATTTACGAAATCAAAGTGCAAACAAAAGGTCTTGTCCACGCTATATGGATTAAAATGCCAGTGGCAATTCGCAAAAATTTCATGCCGTGAAAAAGGCCGCCGACTACAATTTGTGCAAAATCCATGCTGTGAACATTTCTTGCTTGACAGTAGCTTCAGTGTTATGTGGCAACTCAAATTGGATCACATTTATTTCTTCTGAATTATTTCCAATTTTTCTCATTAGAAAACTCTGATAGAGAGCCAGCAGTGTGTGCGCAAGCTGGAGCAGGAGCTAGAAGGGCTGCGGATGACGTGGGTTTCCCCCGATACCCACAGCCAGAAGATGAGGGACAAAATCGAAGAGATGGCCCAGGCACGGGATACAAGCGAGGTGAGAATTTACACCTTCTCCACGCTTTTGTCTCTCAGATGAACATTCAACCAACAGGATCACTTTCTGTCCCGTGTTTTTCCTAACATCTTTGCAGACAGTCTATCTGTCAACCCTCTGTAGATTTAGTTTTTCTTGGTGTATGTGAATATAACAGAGAAAGAGAGAAAACATGGTTCTGTTGTTGCTTGGGTCATCAACCTATAAGATCAGAAAGTTGTTGTTGTTTTTTTGTGGAAAATACAGCTTTCAAAATACAGCTAGCTTGGATGTTTGACTGTTATGCCACCCAGGAAGTAATTCCAACCTAAAATGTAACTGATTTCCTGTTGAAATTATATAAATACCATTCAATTTTAATCATAAGACTGTTTAGTATCATGTGCCTTACTAAAGGCTGCCACTGCCAGATAGGCATAGCTTATGATAAAGCCTTCATTTAGGCACATTTTGCTGCATTCTTTCAAATAGAATAAGCCTTCTCTAAGGAAGGAATAGTGATTTGTTCTTGTCATTGTGATTAATGTCCTGTTAAACATTAATTTGTGGCTGTCATCACGTCCAGGCTAGCATCAAGAAACAACGAGACATTGCCGAGGTAGAAGCGGAGAAGCTCAGGAGAGAGAGAGATGAAGCCAAGCAATCCCTTGCGAGAATGGAAGACCAGCTCCAGCGGGCGAGGTCGAGCATCCGAGACCTCGAGGAGGAGAAGTCCATCTTCCACCAGACACTCAGTGCGGACAAGGAGGAAGTGAAGAAGACCCTGTGTGAAAGGGAAACACAACTGAAAAGTGCAAGGGCCAGCATCGAAGACCTCCGTGAAGAGGTGCTTCAGCAGGAAACCAAGATCCAAGCTCTGAACAGAGAGAAGGAGGAAGCAGAGAAGACGTTCTACAAACAGGAGGTGCAACTGAAGCAAGCCAGAACCAGCTTTGAGGATCTGCAGACCAAGATGCTCGAGCAAGAAACCATGATTCAGGCCTTGACGGCAGGCAAAGAAGAGGCACAGAAGACATCTTCTCATCTTGATGCAGAGCTGAGGCAGCTTAAGATCAGCTTTAAAGATCTGCAAAATCTGAAGCTGCAACAGGAAATGACTATCCAGACAATGAAGACAGACAGAGAAGATGCAGGGAAGGCACTCTGTGAGCAGGAGGCACAACTGAAGCAGGCAAAGACAAGCATCGAACACTTGCAACAGGAGAGACTACAGCAAGAAACCAAGGTCCAGGGGCTGTATGCGGACAAGGAAGAGGCAACAAAGACCCTCTGCGAGCGGGAGGCGCAGCTGAAGCAGGCAAAGTCCACCATAAGAGATCTGCAGAATGAAACCCTGGAGCAAGAAGCCAAGATCCAGGCACTGAAAACCGACAAGGAGGAGGTGAGGAGGACTCTTCAAGAGTGGAAGGCACAGCTGAAGCAGGCAGAGACCAGCATCCAGGACTTGCAGGAGGAGAAGCTCCGTCTCCAGCAGCGACTTGAAGAGAGCAGGGAGGCCAACATGGAAGGTCTGGATGAGGAGCAACGACACATCAGCAGACTGGAAGCAGAGATCAAGAAACTGGACGCTGACCGGGATGAGGTGAGAAGGACCCTGAACGAGAGGGAAGGGCAGCTGCATCAAGCGGCGGCCAGACTGGAGGATCTGACGAGAGAGCGGGAGGAAATTCTTCGGATTAAGCAGGACAGTCAGACCAACCTTCAAGGGGTCCAACAGGCCTTTGAGGACCTACAGAGGGAGAATGCTGGTCTGAAGCAGGGTTTGGCTAACAAAAGTGAGCTGCTTACCATCAGGGACGAGAACAAGAAGCTCTACGAAGAAAAGATCTCCATGCTGCAGGAAAAACTAGCCCAAGGTAAGGCGTTTCAAATGCATTGCTGTGCCACACATTTATAGCACAAACTTTGAATTTCTTTGCTCCCTTAGGCCTGAATTCACAAAGGTGGTACAAATGAAACCATGCCATGGTTTAAACCATGGACAAAAACCATGGAGCGCCAAGTGTTGCATGGAATATTTCGTTACGAAATCAGTCATTTCATCGATGAAATAATTTTTTTGTAACAAAATGACAACACTTTGTAACTTAATGAACATTTCGTCCACGAAATGATAATTTTGTTAACAAAACGGTCATTTTGTTGACGAAATGACCAATTTCGTAACGAAATATTCCATGCGACACTTGGCGCTCCATGGTTTTTGTCCATGGTTTAAATCATGGTTTCATTTGCACCACCTTCGTGAATTAGGGCCATTGAGTTAAACCACAAGCAAACAACCCAGTACAGTTAATCTGCTTAATCAACTTCCTGTAGTTAAGAAGTTTTTTGCTCAGAGATGAAGTTGTTTTTCTTGAGAGAGCATCAGAGTTTTTGTACAAATGCGTTCAAATTCTCTGCACCTGTAGCATATGCAATTGGCAAAGTTGTAAGTGCTCCTGAATCTGTTTCCTTCTGGAAGTTAGTAACTGTAAAACTTGTCATTTTACATCATAATGAATTGACTTGTCTGCTGAGAGAACCTAGAAAGAAAGCATGTGAGAGAGATCGCAGAACTGTATCGTTACGTTAGAATAAAAAATATTGCTTTCTCTAAATGCATTGCATGCACTATTGATATGCCTGCAAACCATGTTTTGTTGTAGAGTATTTATAACACATCATGATTTGGAAATGTTAATTTTTGTTGAAGATTATCAGTTGTGTTTTACAATGCATGCCCGTCATTTTCTTGCCTGAGAAAGTTGGTCAGTGGTTTCGATAGCCTTTCTTATGCTTTCCATAGAGAAAAACAAGTTGGCGTTTGTTCTGATTCTGTTGTGCTACAGGTGACTCTAATGAGCTGGCAAGACAGAACCGTGTGTCTGCCCTGGAGGTGGAGGTCCTGGAACTGAGGAACAAGTACCAGGAGGTGTGTCAGGCCAAGGAGAAGCAGGAGGTAAGTCCCGCCCTGTGGGCGTGTGCTTGGAGGCAAGACACACCCACTCTGAAGTCACTGTATACCAATGTTTACATTGCCCTGAAAGTCCCTGTTGTGCTGTCCTGGTTTTTTTTTTTTTTTTTTTTTTTTTTTTTTAATAGCTATGCTGGTTCTGAATTTGTTATCATGTTTTTATGCAATTCAAGCTCTCATCTTCTTAACACTTTTTTATTATCATCATTTGGAAGTAATCAGTGTACACCAATCATTGCATGGTGTCTCACATCAAGGTTTTTGTTGTTTTTGTTTTTGTTTTTTCTGTAAGAGAAACATGGTACGATCTTTAGGTCATTTGCTCAGGGGGACCTCAGAAATCATTTTTTTTTTTTCAGCTAATGGAACATGCTGGTTTGGGAGTGATGACATATCCTGTGGGAGCACTGCTAGCTATTCTGTCATTCTGTCAGGCTGCAAGTGTTATGAGATAGAACAAAGACTGATTTTGTTTACAAAAAAAAATCTCTTCTACATACAGGCACTAAATATTAGGAAAGGAGTGAATCACATCTTAGCACATGAAAAGCGATGCTTTCACAAGGCAACTGATTCATAGGTCCTTGTTAAAGTTAAAATAACTTCCTTCTATGACTGAGCTATTTGCACTGTAAAGACAACTAGCCTCCAACTATTGCCTCAAATAGCAATTACATGATATACAAAATGATTGCATGTCAAAATCAGATGGATTTGAACTTTTGTAGACATCTCCATCTCATTTGATCGATTTTATTATATATTGTTGTCATCATTGCCAAGATGGCATTCAAGGCAGAACTGGAGCAGATGAAGCAACTGACCCTGGAGAAACAGTTCATCACGCCCCCTAGGCAGACCGATGAGGATGGCTGTATGGTCACTCCCCTACCCCTGTCCCAGCCGGACCTCAACACCACTCGTGACCTGGCGGTCGCCGACCACAGCATGGACAGCCTGGACGGGCTCGGTGTCTGTCCCGATGACAACAAGGACGACAGTGACCTCCGCATGGATGACCTTGAGACGGATGGACTTCAGGCTCCTCCGCCCCTCCGGACCGAGTCCAGGGCCAGCTTGGCCTCAGTCGCCTCCAACAAGAGTACTATGTCAACCAGAAGTAAGTGCTGGCACTGTTACTACCACTATAAAGAATTCTGTGACGAAGAAGTTCCTAGCCCCAAATTATAGTCCATAAGCCCTTATCCCTTCAGAGGTCTGGATTTTTTTCTGACTTACCTTTACAGCAGCCAGAAAACATTTAATTTTACCATGGCACAATCTGAAAACAATAGCAACATCTTTGTTTAATTGATCTGAAATCACCTGTATATTTTGTTTTTCTATTCCATAATACATTTTATTCCTTGTATTAAAAGTGTGTCCAATATTTCCCCCTTTAATGCTTACAACAGAAAGACAAGTACACACTACAGACATATGCAAAGACATAACCTTTTTAGCAAGAGTCATGAAAGAAAGAAAAAGGAAAGAGGTAAACCATGTAGTGATGCTCTGATGCTTGGAAATGGTTGGAAACGTTGCCAGATTACATGGTGCAGAGTCTTTGTTTATAATCTGGAAACATTTCCAATGATTTCATGGTGCAGGATCTTAGTGTTATTCTTTCAATGAATCCTGCAATCGATATTTTGCATCGCTATGATTATGTTGGATTATGAAGTGTTGCTGTATCTTTGCCTAATCCTCGACATCTTCAAAAATTGTGAAGATACCCAGAAAATATATGGATTTTGCCATCAATCTATTGTTGTCCATAACAGGTCGCACCAGGATTGAAATCACACTGTCGGCGAAGCGCAGCGTGTCGAGGAACTCCTCCCGCAGTGGATCTCAGTTTGACGACATCAGTGGCATTCTGAGCCAGAACTCCTTGGGTGGAAGCGTGAATAGCCTTGGGGCTGACTGGCCCGACAGCTTTGCACGGACCCTGGACGACCTGGGGGCCAGTGGTCACTCAAAGTTTGCCGCTTCTAATCGCAGAGACACGCTGGACACCCACAGAACTACAGGTCAGGTTCAAGACATTGTATAATCTCAGAGTCACAGTTAAAGATATTTGATAAACCATGATCTTTTATTATATTAAGCAGCATAGAGCATACAATTATATAGATTGAGGCAGATTTATCATCTTATTGTGTCGTGATGATGTCAAATACGACCTTCAATAAAGTTGTGAAAGAGTTTACTGAGCGGAGGTTTGTGCAATGTGAATTGAAGGATAGTTCCATGCATTCAGAGAAAGAGTGGAGATTATGATTGAGTAAAGAGGAATAAACCAGAAGCAACATTCATTTCACTTTTGTTATAATGCCAAATGTCAGTGTTTATGTCAAATAAGAAAAGAGCCCTGCATGAAGCATAAACTTGCCAGTTTAAAGGGGAATGTTGCCATGAAACTTGTCGACCCTCTTAACATTCAGTTGGAAGTTTTTGAATTAAGTTGTTTCTTCTCAGTAATACTGGTAAAGATAAAAAGGAATCTGTAGAACTAAGCATGCACTGTATTTTCTCAAATCCAAATCCTGTCTCTCCCTGCCAGGTCCAAGTGGCTTCTTCCTGGTCGGCAGGTGCGAGGAAGAGCCAGATCACGTCGACTGGGATGACCGTCTCTCTGAGTTGCAGCGGCGGAACACCCTCTGTAGACCCCATCTTCAGACCTCCTACCCAGTGGAAACCCAGACCAGACCTCCACAGGTACCACTTTTTCTTATCTCATTCTGATGGTGCAAGTCTTTGAGGAAACCTCTCAGCCTCTAAGGAAACATCTCTCTATAAACTTAACGTTAATAAAACAAACCATGCCATGATATATGAGGTTGTGTCTGAGGTAAGGTGTTGCAGTTACGAGTACAAGTATGGTTGGGGTTAGGGTTAAGGGTTAGGAGTAGGATTAGAACTAGAGTTAGTGTGAGGATTAGGATATGGGTTAGTATTGCAATATGTTTGAAAAAGAATTATGGTGAGGATTAGGGGCAGGGTTGGGATGAGAATTAGATAATGTTTCATGATGAGGGTTAAACAATGCCCCCCCCCCCCCACACACACACACACACACTCCTGCTAGTGTTGTAAGCCACCAACTGCATGCTACTTTCACTGGAGCCTAGCCGTATTCCTTAATTTGCAGGAGGTCAGTGAGACAGACCTGAGGATCGGCACAGACTCACGTCGTGCCAGTATGAGGCTGTCAGGGAGGGTCACTCCCATCTCTGAGACCACCTCCAGCAGACCGAGCTCACGCAAGAGGAAGAGTGACGAGTTCAAGGAGGAACAGCCTGTCTCTAAGGTGAGGAGACAGTCTCCTAGATGTATGTGTAAATATGTTTAGATGAGTTGATCGCATCAAATATGATGAGATCATATATCAAGGGTCGAACCTGCACATTTCTGGCTAAGCTTCGATTTAAGTGTGATGAAATTGTATTGTGGTATAACATATTTTAGTGTTTGAAATTATTACAAAACAAACTGTAACAAATTCATTGAGGCAGTTTCTAGGACTTTGGGCAACGTGTGGCCGGATGACTGCGAAAAAGGAGGGACTCGTATAAGCAATGGCTGCTTGTGTTTCTAAATGTCTTTCCTCCCCCTTTTTTTAGGTTGTTGGAGGTTGAGGGAAATGCTTACAGAAATGTGTGCTCATGTTTGTTCCATCTTCTCAGCTTGCTCTACCAAAGTAATATATATTTGACAATGGTTGTGTGATGAAATCTTGTGCCTGTCTCTCCTCCCGCTCCCCCAAACCACAGCAACTAAGGAGCTCCACTTCCTGCCAAGCGATGCCCCCACCTCCAGCTCCAGGCGGCAAAGGAGTCATGACCCGGAGGGCTGTCTCTCACTCCAGCATCTCCACTGACCAGGCAGGGACGGCCTCGGCCTCTGGGGGGCACGGGTTCACGAGGACCGCCTCCATCCAGTCGGCCACGGGGCAGAGGTCCAACGTCCTCAAGCCGACTACCAAGTGCAATAGCCAGACCAGCTTGGCGGGGACAAGAAGCAGTCCACGCCTGTCCGGGAGGAAGTCTTCGGCAAGCCTGGCTTCGCAGTCTGGCAGCCGGACCAGCCTGGCCAGCCACTCCAGCAAGGCGAGCCTGGCAGGGAGCACGTCGAGTCTGGCGAAGCAGACTAGCCGCAGTGGTAATGGTGGAGGTCCACCCAGCAGACCAGGGTCTAGGGGTGAGACTGCCGAGCCAGGCCGCGCCTCCCTGAGGTCTAGCAAGTCGAGCCTGGTGAGCAGGTCGCCGGAAGGGAGCTCCAGCTCCTCCAGTCTACATTCAAAGAGGTCAAAGGTCACTGAGAAGCAGGCCAAGAAGAAGAAGGAACCAGTCTTTCCAGAGATACAAGTATGTATTGTCACTTTGTCTCGTTTGTCTCATTCTTGTGTGTTCACATTGTAATGACTTCTTGACTAAACAAATCATCAATATCCAATCTAGAGGAGTAGTACAATATGTAACCATTCCTGGAACTGCTGGCTTTCTGTGTATCAACAGATTTTAGGATGTTTTTAACAACTTGATACCTACACTTCCCTGCAACTTGATATCTGCAGATTTTAGGATGTTTATAACAACTTGATACTTATAGAAACAAACTGCATAAATACTCTGCTTGAACTTGTCCGTATCATCTAAGTGTGACTCCATTCTACTATCTGGATAGTCTACAAAAAATAGTAATCATTTGTTCAAAATAGAAATGATAACTAAGTTATGAATGATATTGCTCTACCAAAGTGAGTACATGAAAGTTGTAAGCCAGTCACTGCATCATTGTGTTTTGACTAGTGTTATTCTCACCTGGAGCCAACGTGAGACCGCATTCAGACATGAAATCAGCTTCAGGTTTTATCTTGACATATCCACCTTCAGCTGGTGCTGGCTTATAATCACCAGCTTCATGAAAGATTTTCTCTGCTTTGTGTAATAGGACGCAAGTATTGAATTCATTTAAAAACCTTTTGCTCAGTCACTAAAATTCTCCTCATCCCCCTCACCACCCCTCCCCCCACTCTCTCTCCCTCAGGAGCCAGCCTCCAGAAGACAGAGCATTGCGTACAGCGTCGGCTTCTCTCCCAAGGTGCTGTCCAGGAGGCGCCGGTCCATGCGGATGTCCCTGGCCAAGAAGTCCAGTGCCAAGGGCAGTCCTGGCCTGACACAGGTCAAGACCAAAGTGGAGAAGACCCCCTCAAAGATGGTAGGTCCTACCCGCAGAGTTCTACGATGGTGGTAACAAAAGCACAGCTAACTCCTGTTATAATGAAGTCCTTGGGACCACCAGTTTCTTTTGTTATATTGAAATATTGTTATAGCTGAATAAATAAAGTATCTAAAGGCATACATAAAATGCACTCCCATTAAAATGATGAACACAGTGCATGATGCGCTCCCGTTATAATAATGAACATATAACGAAATTCCGGATGCAACGAAGTAAAAATTCAGGCCGCAACATTACCGGTTCTTTGTGTATTTATTGTGTATTTTGTTCAATGTAACGAAATTTTGATATGACGAAAGAAAACTGCTGGTCCCCGAGGACTTCGTTATTACAGGAGTCCACTGTAGATTATAGCTATCAAGGACCTGAATTTTTACTTTTAGTTAAACAAAATCTCATTGTAAACTGTGTTCTTTATAACAGGAGTGCACTTATTCACGAGTTTGTTTGTTTGTTTTTTTCAGTCCTTCATTTGGAGTATCACATCCACATATTCTATAAATGGGAAAGTGCCAAAGGAAATTAAATCTTTGTTGTCAATATGAAGAAAAAAATGCAGCAATTTGCTTGAATTACATAGATTTAAAATTGTTCCTTAACTTCCTTTCAAAAGTCTGTTATGCTAGCTCTTATTCACACTCCTTTCCCTCTCTTTCACACAGAAATCCATGGCTAGGTTCTTTGGCAAGTGAGCAGAGGATGATACGACTGGGTTGAATGACTGTGATTCTACTACTGACGGGATAGTTCACGAAGTCGTGGCTTTGTGGCTTTATGACTGCATCACTGTCGGTGAAGATACTGTGTATTCTACAAGGGTATTATACACCACTGGAGATTCTCACTAGTGTTAAGGGAGGGTGGTGTATCTAAGTGTTTCGTATGGCACAAGTCATGGAATTCTTTCTGTTGCTCATCTATTGACCTTTATGGATGGCAAACGCATCAAGGTCATAGTATGGTAGCCTTGGAGGGCAAACAGCAGCATTATGCTAAATTTTCAATCATTTTTAATCGTTCACGTACCATCATGAGTGTAATCATGTCCTGCCTGTGTCACCCCCATAAAGACACACACTAAAGAGTGGAATGCAGTGGTTGTAGTGATAGCACTTTTGAAAACTGAAAATGCTGATAGTGGAGTATGGATTAGATGGTATGCCTGTTTGCAAATGATCTCTTTCTAGAGCTTGTATTTACATTTGTATTATAGCCAGTGAGTTATCTTCAGTGGCATTATTTTCAGATCTATCTACGTAAGTTTTGCAGGGACTTTTGATTGTAATAAATGCTGATGAGCTTAATGAGATACCTGTATATATGATCTATCCACATTTAATCAATTAACTATGCATTAACTATGCATGACGGATGCTCAAGTTTTGACATTTCTAATACCCTTACTAAGCATTCAGAACTTGGACTGTCCATTGCAATGATTTCCGACGTGGTCTGTGCTGTGAGATCATCACCCCCTCCCAAAAAAGCAAAAAGTTAAAACACATCAGCATTTGTAATAGGGAAGTTTGTAACAACATCCTTTCATATTTAATAATATTCACTAATTAATCAGTGCATGGTCCACTGGTGCCCAAAGAATATGTGGAGATTGTGTATGGCCGAAATATTTAAGAAGTGGTGTTCACTTGATTAAATCATGTTAAGTACAATGCATTCAACACTGTAAAATGCAACCAACCAAGGTTCCAGGTTACCTAACAGGATATTTCGTGCTAAGTTTATGATCAGGTACTTGCACTTCAGGCAAGCAAGGTTTCATAATGCTCTAGAAATGTTTAACGGATTGTAACAGAGCAGATCCACTCAATTTCAGTTTCACAAGGCATGGATAGAACAAAACAAAATAATTGATATCACTCATACTCATAGTTAGAATGAGGTCTTTATCCCTCTTTTCTCTTAGAAAACTCTGTGTGATCACTCTATGTGAGATGTATATTGGGCCAGAATGCTTTCATGTCCTCTTTGTCACAGCAAAATGAATACAATTGTAGTTCTACGGGAATATTAATATATTATAGTTTTATTTTCTTTTTTAGCCTTTGGTTCCTTTGGAATGGTGTTATGATTTTGGAACCCCAGGCTCTATATTATCATGCGTGGCAACTCATTCCCTAGTCAGTTGCTAAGTGCGTAATGAATAAATGTAAAATGAACTGCAGCTAATTTAATAAAGGTTCTGAAGTGTACGTTATGAAAAAGATATTCTAGTCACCTCAAATATCTAGTTAGTAGTAGAATGAGAAGCTTCAAGTACTGGAAAATACTGTTAGTGTCGTCAAGAAACTGCACAGTAAGATGGTCCACCGAAGTCCTGTGTTTGCCTTAAGACAGAAATGAAGGAAACAAATGTAAGAATTGATTCCTGAGAAGGATTTTGAGCCAGTCAGAGGTAGACAGTAGCTAACTGCGTTCAACTTCTCACTGAAGCTCATTGCTCAGATCTCGCAGAATTCACCATTATCAAGTTGTGTACCATATGTGTTTATTTGTAAATATTGTAAACTGCATAGCACTTCTATAGACTGTTGTACATATCAGAAGCCTATCAATAGCTGTATTATCTAAATGAGAAGCATATTGATTTCTTTTGTCTGAAACTGTGATTGAACTAGGACCTAGGAGAGATGCAAAAACTGTAATTTCCTATTGGGCATTGCAAACCATCATTATATTTGACAATCTGCATCTTAACTTCTGTAATATCCTCTGTCTCCTTACCCGCTTCATTCATGTGTATATTTTACATTATAATTCTGACAAAGGTGTTAAATTGTGTAGGTGGGTGGCCATCATGATTTAGTAAATGCTTGTGTTCAGAGAACCAATTTCCCTATCCTGTGTTTCAAATACATGATTGCATAACCTTTTCTGAAGCTTTTACCTATAGAATTTTGGCAAATTGTTGTGTGTGCATTGGTACGTGGGATTCTTGTAAGTACAATGTCGTTATTTCAATTCTTAACATGCACTCTGTGATATCCTGACGTGCAAATAGCCAATCTATTGACGAGTCCTCAAAGACATGTACAATGTACCGCATACCTCTTCTTTGGCTTAATCAAATGTCTTCCTGCCTAAAATTTGATTCATAATGCTGGTAGAAATCATATTCTTGTAAAACAGTACAGCATTATGTAGTTTTGATATCAGTCTGGCATTTCTCATGGCATATGCATGCCGTACTCTGGGAGGCCAACAATTTCATCTATGTACACCTGTAAATACGCTTCAAGGGACTGTACAGTACTGGTTGAGGTGGGGATTCATGTTTTGAACATTCCTAAGTGAGATAATGAGAAACCTCTTGTGAAATATGAAAGAGCATGTAATTTTAAGAAGGATTCAATGTCTATTTGATGAAAATTGGTTTTCAAATGGCCGAGATATCCAAAAAAGTGATGATAATAAAAGGCGACAGGCCACGTCTTTTATTAGGATCTATTTGTTTCACCTTGTTTTTGGATATCTCGGCCATTTCAAAACCGATTTTCATCAAACAAACTTTTGATACCCCAAAGAATTGCATGCTCTTTGACATCTCATAGAGTGGTTTCTGAATATCTCGCAAAATGCTTAAAGCTAAATCCTCACCTCAACCAGAACTGTACACACCCTTTAATGCTCGTATCTAGAAAATTGTGCATAGTGGCAGTTTTGTTGGAATTCAAAACAACTACACTGTAGGGGCCTATTAACTACAAAAACACTGTATACACTATCTTGAGAAGGAATTGGAACAATTTAAAGCATTTATAAAAGCAGAAATCTTTAGTACATGGAAATACAAATTCTTAATGTGTATATAACAACTGCCTTTTTCATCAATTTCAATTTACAAAGGGCTTTGCTAATGTATTATGCAAAATTGTCACAGGAGTCATAAAGAGGTTCAGCGATCACGCAGTAGAATCAATTTTTCCCAAGCATATTGGTACATGTACCCTGTAAATATGGTTTTGCCAGTGAGGGATATATGAAGATGTCGACACTCATTCAACTGAGTTTTTGAGCATTACTGTATGTTATATGTCATATCACAGGATGTGCCTAAAAACTTATTTGGTGACCGCGAAGATGTAGAGAAGTTGTTGCAACACAAAATTCTCTTATGATTGGTATCTAGGGTATGTTGGGGACAACTTTTTTATGCAATTTGCATGTAGCTTGAAAACATGTACCATATGTATGCATTTTTTCATATGTTCCATTCAACACTCAGCAGCATACTTTGTGTATTTCTGGCTGTTTTTAGGTACTGTATTCCTAGTACAGAGTCTGCTACGCATACTTGACAAGGAGAAACGCACAAAATGTCCTACCCACTCACATGCGCCCACCAAACCACCGACTGTATATTATGCATTGATAGCAAACACAATATAATGCTGTGTACCATTCATTTCAGGACATTCATCGACTATTTAAATACACACAAACACATACACACAAATTTGGAGGTCAGTACACTTGGGTGGCATTTCAAATACTGTACTAGTATACTGTATTCAGAGACATTGAATGCTCAATGTTAAGATTTATGTGAACAGGACCTTCACGATGCATCAGTTGCAGCATATCGGATGTGCAGAATGTTTCAGTTTCCAACATTTGACTGCATTCTGCTGTATTTAGAGAAGTGTATATATTGTACATAGTCTTACTTTCAAATCATGTGAGTACAAAGGATTGAAACAACATGGGAATAAAACTCTTTATAGCCTTTTAACATTTCATATTTTGTGTATATGTGTGGTACTTTTTGCCCAGAATTGCTACTCCTGCTGAAGATAGGGAAGTTCTTGATATATCCGACAGTGTGAATTGACAGTTGTATAATTCAGTTCCCATTCACATGTTCTTAGAAGATATACCAGAGACCTACTTCAGAAAGCAGTGTACCGTTATGTTCCACTTTTGTAGGCAGTGTGAACAGATAGTTGTACAGATGTATAATCCAATTCATCTGCATACAATTTTCCAGCAGACTCTACATACTTTGAGCCAATTTCAGGAAGCACTGTATAACTCCTGGCAGTGTGAAATGATGATGTCATAATTCACTTCACATACATGAATTCTTGCAGACATGTTTTTTTTTACACTACCAGAAACCCATTTCAAAAAGCATTTTACAATTGCTCTTGACCTTTATTTATACACATACTTGGCAATGCACAACTCTACAGCAGACCACCAGTGTGTGCTTTTACTATGATAAATGCTATTTAAAATCATAAAATGATAATAATATACAATAGGTATAGTTATCATTATCAAGGTAACAGTTTATTCATTTCACTGGATCTACTGGCTAGGGGTACCCAATGTGCAATGGCCATCTTTGAACTGCGAATATAGTGCTGAATGTACATGGTTGTGTATGCAGGGTGGTAATGTTCTTACCTGACAGCATGTAGCGTATGTTACGGTACTCTCTATAAAGGTAACCGTGGGACAACAAAGCCAAGAAATGATTTAGCAATAAATGTAGAAAAGACAAAAATACACACATGCACTAGTTGCAGAAGGCTTCATTCTTGATATGTCGGTATCAAGAACATGGTTTAATACTGAAACGTCTAGAGTGGGTAGGCCCTTTTCAGGGCCACACACATACCAAGAATATGTGGTGTATCATGAAGCCTTCTACCACCATAGAAACCTTCAAAGATTTGAACAATATACTACTCCGATGCTTTGTCTTCATTTTACTGCTATTTGTGATCAATAACATACCTCATACATTACACATTATAGTAGAACTACCTTTGAAAATGGACTTTTGGCATAGAGAGGAACTATGCAATGAATCGTACGTGGTATGATGTCACAATAATTTACTGATTCATCTACTCTTGATGAAACTGTTTACAAATGACATGCACATGAAGACCAAGACCAAAAACCTTTTAATGCAAATACAGTCGTGTCTCCAATCTATGTTAATTTCTTCCTTTCTGATCACAAAGAAAGTGCGAATACCAGAATGATCCACTACTTTTGAGTAGATCCTTCTCTTGGTATCAGTGCTGTATATATCTTGCAAGCCATTCATTGTAGGTCAATGAGCAGACACACCCATGCTCTAATGAGCAGACACACCCATGCTCTACTGCAGGAAGTACCCTTAGCCCCACATGTTGCAACAACTCGACCATTTACCACCATGTAGAACACATCAGGTTTGCGAAGCCACATTCTGAAGACAGGCCCACACTCCGTCCATTGTTGGGTCTGTGCCAGTGTCCGAGTGACTGCGGAGTGTCAAAACGTGCAATGCAAGTGTCCTCGATGTGCTGTCATTGTTTGGTTGAATGCAACAAAGATGCTGATGTTCCTGTTATCACCTGCTTCCAACAATGACCTTCAGTGTCTCAACCTGTGGTAGTGGGTAGGGGAAGCAAAAAAAAAAAACAATATCAATGTGATGAATTGCATTTACTACATACTGTATACTGAAAACACCTGAAAAAGTAGAAGTATAATCATTACCTATAAATATATTGTACATAAAAATATTTTATCAACGAGTGATGGAACTACTTGTTATCCTAATCATAAGAAGCATGGAAAAACTTGTGAATTTGTTTAAATTCTCTTTTCATAACTGTTGGATGAGTAATATGTGGGGTTTGATTCCTAATACTGTATGCCATTCTGACATTAACTGTAAGACCAGAAACATTCGCAGCATGAAACTTTCATGAATTGGAGCCAATGGTCTTTTTCCTATTACAAATTGCTGATGATGATGATGTACAGCAATGTACTGGCATTTACTGTATTATGTAGACAAAACTTCAACAAGCATACTACTTTAGCAAAATTTTAGCTCCTCACAAAATTTGCGAGTTTTATGCATGCAAAAATGTCTGGTTTTACAGTAATCAGGCACACTTTCGTGTTATATTGAGGGAAAGTTTGCACAAGAGGGCTTTTTCCCCCTCCCAGTCTATTCTACAGTGGACCACCAAGAGGCCACATATTGCCATCTGTAATAAGTATTTCAAAACATGAAAGAAGTTTGTTCACCTCCTCTTGCTTCTTCTTCATGTCTGACAACAGATCCTCGAGCTGTGACTGAAACCGTTGCTGTTGGAGACAAGAAAACATGACAACGTTAAGGAAAAGTTCTTGTCCATGTGCATACAAACATCATAAATATAGGAGAAGGCCCCCAACAAGCACTATAACAGGGCTTGTGATGCAGCTTGGTAACAAAACCAGTCAAAAACTGCAACATGAAATATACTGTAAAAGTGGATATTTTTGCGCGATTAATTTTTCGCGTTCAGCCAGGTAAGAAGAGTTTCGTATGTTTTTAATTCCATGGAATGAAGACATCAGCTATTGGAACATATGGCAAGCAAAAATATTTGCGTGCTTTCATTTTTGCCCTTTTTTCTGGTTGTGCGAAATGCAAGAAAATTATATCACCGCGAAAATTTCCCTACCCCTCCCCCAACCATTTAATGAATACATCCCACAAAAGTTTTGGTTCACACAATGTTGTACTGTATTTTTTCAAAATGGCTGTAAACTGGTTGAAAATTGGTTGTTAATGCTGAAAAGAACTTTAAGAAAGTAGATAAACAGATATGCCATGATCATGTCTACAGGTGGTAAATATTGCCAAAAGTTTGATCCTCCAGCAATATTTTTCTTGCACACTAGGTTCCACCTCTAGATACGAGCAAGAAAGAAGACAAGAGTGGAAAAGTAGAACTCCATCAGTTTGTGTGTTTCCTCACTGCTACAATGGAAAACACTTTTTACATGCGCTTTGGAAAATGATGCACCATCTTATGTCAGGTGAAATCAACTAAAAATATGAGAATCATTAGAGTGCACTACGATTATAATGAATACAGTTACAACACAACACTTGTTACAAAGAAGCAAGAATTGAGGTCCCAAAATCATTATCTACATTATTTTTGTATTTCTTATTGTTTTGCTATAACGAAATTTTGACATAACGAAAGAAATCTGCCAGTCCTTAGGACTACGATATAACAGGAGTTGCCTGTACGAATCTTGCAACTGTGGGAAATCTTTGCATTCAAAAAGGCAGATGACCCTTTGACAACGACAGTGAGAAGATGTGATCTTGTCTAGCAGCTTACCTTGAGCATCGGGTTATCCAAGCTGGCGATGGAATCCTCCAGGCTTTTTTTCTTGCCCTCCTGCTCAATCAGTTCCTCTCTCAACTCGGCCAGCCGCTTGGCTAACTCATCTAGTAGTCCAGGGCAAGGGGGAAAGTGTGTGGAGAGGGAAAAGATAGAGGGGTTGAGTGAGAGTGGAAAATGTTTGAATTCATCATGCAGAACTCCAAACCTTTCTGACTGAAAAAAAAAATATATATACATATATAATACAGTATATATATATATATGGCTAATCTGGCTCAAAAGTAGGAGAGGAAGAGCAATGCTCAGAGGAGTGTGTACAGTAAAACTATCAAGAAAAAATAGGAAACCCTTATTGAAACAAGAGCTGAGAATGGTCAAAATGCAGATTCTTTTCTTCAAATGCAAAATGGTTGGGAGGTTGTAAATGGTTGTAAATTCACTGATCTCATCCGTGATGTGATGATAATTCATGTAATCCTATGAATGGTGCTTGCCAGCACATTCACCTGAAAGCAAGTCTGGTATTTGGCAATATTATAAGAAAAAGGTTATGAATGCTTTCAATCCATAACAATGAAATGTATGCTCTTTGAAGCGTTGACTGACGGACCATTCTGGGTCATTAACTAATTTATGCTTATGTCATGGGCAAACTTATGTATTATGCCACTTGGAAAACAAATAAAGTGCCAAACCTACCAAGAAACTAGATATATCGCTACGGCTACTGATATGCCTCTGCCATAATGCATGGTTCTCCTAATAGGTCTATAGTACAATGTCTTGACAATGTGTGATGACAGTTTCACACAATTGGCAAAATATTAAGATGACAGGTTTGACACAAATGTGCTGAATGTTCACTTTCTAGAACTAGGTTCAATTGGATGAATGACTAAAATGTCAGAGTGCAGGTATTTGGGGAACTGATGATTTTTACTTGACTTTTGACCCTTTTATAAGTTCATGACGCAAATCTCTCGTTTGAAGAGGCTACACCCCCGTAAATAATGCCAGTGTATATCTTGGCAATCAATGACTTAAAATCCAAAGATATAAAACACCTGTTTCTTGACCCTGGCCTAATCTAAGCATCAGTCATCGCCACTGCGCCACGGGGGGGGGGGGGGGGGGGGGGGGGGGCACCGCGAGAGGAGGAGATTGTTTTGGTTTTGCCATGGGCTATGTAGCTCCATGGTGCGTGTGTGTGTACGTGTGTGTGTGTGTGTGTGAGTGTAGACATTCAGCGTATGCAGACAGAGCATGCCTGTACTGCAGCCCACCTCCCCAACTCATCCACGGCTTGTACTTTATCCCCGACAGTGAGCAGCACCGGCAAACTGGCAATGCTCTCCTTCTTATTCCTGTATTTTCGTTATTTACGGGTCAATTTTTTTCGTTCAAAATGTAAAATGGATGACCGTAGAATTTCTCAATAGAATATAAAATTCAAAACTTTAGAAAGGGTAGAGAAAATTGAGTTCACTTTGAATGGTGTGCCACAGGCAGATATCCTTATCATGCTCTTGCGTAATACGACAGCTGCTGTAGTCATTAAACCCTGGCTTGGCCTCCAGGTTTGTCACGCCTGAGCAGAAAGTTAATTTGCAATGGACAAATACTTCGACTCCCAACTCTCAAACGAAGAATCGTTAAGGGGGTATAGCACCCCAGTTAGCTTCGTTAAAGTGGGGTCTCGCCTCAAACGAGGGATTGACGGCATGTTATGCATTGAGTAATTTTCAAGGTATTGAGAAAAAGTATAATGTCAGTATCAAATGGGAAAATAGCATTATCTAAACCTGGTCTTTGACCTTTGACCTCACAGTTCCACAGAGAATCACTGTTAGGTAGAACATGCATAAATATGTAAGTTTCATGATGATACCTTGAGTTACTTTCGAGATATGGAGGAAAAAGTGCAATTTAGCACTTTCACTTGACCTTTGATTTTTCGACCTTTGGGCAAGAAACTTCCCCAAAAATATATATTGGGTAATACATGCCATACATCAAGTTAAAAAAAAAAAAACCTTCAGGCATATAGCATTTTAAGGAAAGTAGTGATATTTTGAGGAGTTGACCTTGACCTTTGACCCCCCTGACCTTTGACCCATGACCCCCAACTTCCCTAGATAATCACTGCCCATCAGTACAAGCATATATACTAAGTTCCATGAAATACCTTGAACCATTTGCGAGACATGGAGAAAAACATGAAATTTCAATTTTTTTTTACAAAATAACCTGTGACCTTTGACCTTTGACCCTGTGACCCTAAAATCCACACAAAGTATTATCCCCCAAGGATATACCCTCATACCAAGTTTGATGTAAAACCACCACACAGTTCTTGAGATATCGACAAAAACAAAACGGGACGGACGGACGACCCGAAAACATAATGCCTCCGGCCACTTCGTTGCGGAGGCATAAAAAGAAAAGTCATTTTATGGATGTGCATATAAGCTAATTAAAATCTTGCTCAATGCAAGGATGGCACTAATATCAAAATTATATCACAAAGTTTTCTTAGAGAGTGCCACCAAATGATAGGTGATGCCTCTCTTGGTCCCACATACTCACTTTCCTGTTGGCCATCATCCTCATCCTCCTCTCCTTCCATACCATCCCCTTCCTCCTCGTCATCAGCTCCCCCTCCATCGCTCTCCTCCATCTTGGACGCCTCTCCCCCCATCAGGACCCGGCCGCCCTCTCCTGCCCCATCTTCCAGGTCCTCGATGTTGACGTCCATGTCCTCCTCGTCATCCTCATCGTCGGAGCTGCTGACGTCGCCGAACATGTCCTGGAGGAGCTCACCTAGTAGGAGAGCAGGCATTGCAAGATTGGGAGCATTATACCTTTAACCCATTGAGGACGAGTAGATTTTCCTACAACACACACTTCCCATAGCCACCTGCCCAAGTTTTGTGTGCTCGGGACTAGTCTTCAACGGGTTATTAAGTCACTCATGTGTAGTGGCAACCTTCACAGAATTGATTCATAGCCTGTTCTCATTTGCAGACTAGGCTGTACGTACAGATTAACCCAACACTAAGTGCATGCAACAACTGACTACTTCAACTTCTTCTTCTTCTCGTCATATGGCGTGCGGTTCCTGGTTGATCAAATGTCAAGCTGGCGGTAATTATTCTGTAACTAGTCATTGGAGGCAAATTACATACGGACCAGTATCATCTCCCTGTTTTCCAGCATGTATAAGAAATGGACTATTTCACTGGGCTTGCATTTTGCTCTGTGCAAGGGTTGTACTGGGATATTAGTTGTCCGTCCCTCACACAGACATGAGACCACTTCCATTTCACATCCCATGTGTGTCTCTATCAAGTTTAAGGTCACAAGCATCTTCACAAATTAAATGTGTATGCATGTCTGGATTATGCACAGAAACATGGATTCCAACCACTCAATTAGTAGAAATGATCAGGAAAAATGTGACTGTCTTTGGAACCCTCCAACAAAAACGCTTCCCAAAACAGGATCCCTCGATCCCACCCCCCTCACCGTTCTGAGTCGACTCCATTACGTCGGTCCTGTCATCTTTGATGTCCTCCTCGGCCAGCACCTCCCAGCGGATCTTGATGGCTGTGCTGTCCATCCGTAGCAACCGCTTCACCTCCTCTTCCACATCGGGGGCCTCGATGTACTGCATCAAAGAAGACATACACACAGTTGGTGTGTGGTGTGTTTGGGTGTGTGTGTATGAATTATTATAATATGTTGGGGGGGGGGGTGGGGTGGGCTAGCACACAACTCAGGTTTCATACATCCTTTGATACCAGGCTAATAAAGATCTCTATATTTCATATGTCATCAAGTATCATTTCTTTCCCTTGAACTAACACATTGATTCAGTCAATAGATACATGTTAGGGTGGGGGGTGGTAAGTTGTTCCTGGCACACAACTCCTGTCCGTTTTCCCACATGTTTCATACATCCTTTCATAACAAGCTAAAAAAAACAAAACAACAACTCTACTTTTGACATGGCTTCAAGTATTATTCCTTTCCCTTGAACTAACACATTAATTCAGTCCATATCTATTTTTAGGAAGCCACATCTGTATACACACATCTTTAAAATCTGTGAATATTTCCTACCAACAATGACACTAAAAGCGATTATATAAAATGTCACAATCAGTAAAGAGATTTCATACACTTAGGTCAAGTTGAAGTTTAGAAATAAAAATGCCCAACATCACTAAAAGAAATTCTGAGATGCTCCCCCCCCCCCCCAAAAAAAAAAGAAAAAAATGTATAAAATCTAAATTTATACAATAACATACCTTCTTTTTTGCAGTTTTCCTGAAACGCCTTTTCCTGACATTTTTCAGTGGTGGCGTGACTGTAAAATTTGGAAAAAAGAATTGGGTAAGACTTAGAAGAAAAAGCATATGAATTCAGAGATACAATGGGTATAGAAATCACTTTCATCCCATCAGCAAAGACTAAAGGCCATACTCAAAACAGAAAACAATAACTGTTATCATGACATGATGTGAAATGAGTAATAAAGGACAAAGTGCACTCTGTGACATGCTGACAGCTCGGTTACATTACTGCCAGTCACACTGCTGTAAGAGCTTTATTTTCTGTCACCATTTACAGTGCTGGGTGTGAATATGACCAAAATAATCAGAGAACCAGACACATCAAAACAAAACCTTTATAAAGCAAAGGCAAAATAAAAGAAGGCAGAAACACAAAATAAAACAGGGCCTCATCCAAATCAAGCTCAACTTACGACGACAGTCCCCTGTATTGATTTCTCCCTTTTTACAGGTAGGGGATACCTTTTACAGACCTCCCAAAATGCAGCAAAACATTAAATATGAACCTCAGGGGACTTGTTTAGGCCACTGCTGAGAAATTTGGAAGTCAACAGTTATCTACAATTTGAATAATGCACAAAACTCAACTACTCAGTAGTTCTGTGTGTCAGCCACACTTAAGCCTTTTTGTTGCAGTCTTCTGTATTTTTTATCTATAAACACAAATCTAAAAGTATAAGAGCTGATGTAATAACATATAGAGTGTGTGGCAAGAATGTATATAGAAATGTTTGTAAGTTTTGATGAACTTTCTTCACAAAATATACATGATGGACACACATGCAGTGCATGGGTCTGCAAAGGTAGCCTAGTAATGTATTGGAATTTACAGTGAGCCCCGAAAAAAATTCAATTCAAAATCTAACGGTCAACAAAATGTACTAAATGTTACTTTCCACTTTCAATACTTTATGGGAGTTTCGAAAATGATACTCTCTTCAACATACCACTGTATTTATACAACTCTTCATTTAAGGCATGCAAATGGGATTCCCTACCTTTAACATACCACTACAGTTTGCATTATAATGTTCCTTTAAATCTATGTGTATTAGGGACGATGCTGTTATGAAATTGACAATTGCAATGTTGATTTGTATGTATTTTTTTTTTTATACAATGCACCAGTTTATATTGATTTGTCATTGTACTTGGAAAACGATAATGCTGAAATAAACAAAAGCAAACCAAAGCAAACCAAACTAGAGAAGCACTCTGAGAGCGCAGACCTCCGCCAAGCATGCAGCTTATTTCCACCACTGATCTTGTTCTTCCAATAGAGATATCAGTGATTTTCACCCATACATACTTATATAGCATCGTGTGTTGAAAGTCGCCCGATTTCCCAATATAGAAGCCTTTATTACGTCATGAACCATCAGCTGCATGTCGCACCTCGAGCGCGCAGAAACTAGCGCACGCACTTTAGTGCGCGCATGCAAACCTCGATACGGTAAGCGCAGCCTGAACTCCCAAGTTCATTGACCCTACCAGCCAAAATATCAAAAATCCTTCATAAATTCCCAAGAAATTATTGGATCACTACCAAAAGTTAATCGTTTGGTACTTGTGTCATTCTCAACCTTTCCTGCAAGTTTCATCCCAATAAGTTCGCTACTTTTTGAGTTATTTTGCACACGGACAAACGAACGAACAGACAAACCAACGGCAACAAAAACATAACCTCCTCCTTTGGCGGAGGTAACAAGAAAAGACCCCTGTGTTTAAAAAAAAAAAAACATAAATAAAATACATATAAAGCAAACTTTTGTTACAATGACTCAATAAATTTTAGCTGTATCTGCCCCTGTCATAGGAATTTCACTTTTATTTTATTTTTATTTATCTATTTATTCAGTCTTCTTTCAGCAGGGTAGCCCCATCAGTAGGCAGGTACTGTTCTTTCTGGGGGGCCCTGCACATTTTAGAAGACAAGACTGTTTTATTGACATAATTCAGAATGTTATGTCGACATACTTCCATGCTTCCAGATGAATTTCTTGTCCACCTTTTCTGGCTTCTTAACTGGGTTTTGTTTGACTTCCTCCTCTGGTAGTAATGGTGCATCTTCCACATTGCAAACTAACATCTAAAAATAGAGATAAAATGTCTCAATCCATTAAGATTACATTTTGAGCAGAAAAAAAAAGAAGAGAAACCCACACAACTCAACAAATATGTGTATCAAAAGAAAGTTGTATAAACAATGTACCACTATGTCCACAATTCAAAATCTCAGGAAAATGAAGTGATTGAAATTAACCAAATTCATTTGGGACTACAATACGATTTGTCAGGTGGAGCTGGATCACTTCACAACATCTTTGCACATATTCTTGCTGTTCAGCACAACAGTCGCAGAGATATGAGGGCATGAAGAAGCGAAATTAAATCACGCTCTCGTAGCACGTCATAACTTTCTATTCATACGTTTGATATTGTTTCAATCAATTCCTTTATAGGTAACTTTTCATTTCAATGGCTGCCAGCTTGCTTTTGATAAAACCTCCTAAAAGTAATCCCCAGTCTAATCTACAGCATGCTACTCTTACATGCATTGCAATAATCATAAACATTGCATTACCTCTGCTGAAAATGAATAAAAATTACCAGTCATTGAAACAACACTACAAACAGGAGAATGGCGGCGTGTGTCAGTGTTACACGAGTTATCAAATGTTGTTTATACATTTACTTCACAGTACTACCAAATACCTTCTGCTTTCATTTATACTACCTTTGAAATGTCCGCTGTTTTCCAGAATGTCTTCTTATCAAAAGTCTTGTGCGATTCAATCATACAAGGCAGATCAACAATCTGAGAAACAAACAAGAGACAAACAGACAAGAATAATTTTTTATTGCTACCTTTTGCATAATTAATATCTAATGAATTTAACTTTAATGGAATGAAATCTCATTCCTTTTACATCTAGTTTCACATTATATCATATGGAGGTTCCTTCTTCACACTTTTTAGAACAAGCTCCTTATTTGCTTGTTACAAGCTGAATGATATTTGAAAGTCATTTTGCCGATCCCCTGCAAAATGCAGCATGGAAACCACAGAAGTACAGGAATGTATTTACTTTCGTGCATAGACAAAAAAAGCCTCTACCAATTATCATGTATGAAGTAAGCACAGAATTTGAATGCCAAAGTACATTGTATGTGATGAAAGTGGTCCGTTTGTGCTTCAAAGTAGAAAAGGGACAGGAGCACAACCTACTACCACTACTTCCTGTTGTTTAGTCCATAGTTTTTGCACTATAAAGAAGGAAACCCTGTCAATGTAGAATTAGTTTTATAACAATGTGTTTCATTGATTCCTATTTGGTAAAACCCCCTTCTAACACTCTGTTGCCATTTCTCAATGACTGAGAATGCTAGTGTAATGCAATGTACTCTATTCAGGTACTTATCAATGTGATATTGTTTGAACACTGAAATTGTCAACAGAGCTCATCATGATATTGTACAATAAGCATCGCTGTGGCCTTTGTACAAAATGAAATTCCAGAGTGATATGTATCCATACATTATCAAATAAATACACTTATTGAAACAGTCAAATTACCCTCTATGATATGAATGTCATGGATTAAAGAGGGAAGTAAATATGATGGAATGTATACCTTTGCTGCAAATGTCTCCTCTTCAATTGAAACCAGAGCATGTCTGCAGTCACCTGTGGGCATTTATACATCGCAGGAATTTTATCACTGATCATCTTTCAAGGTTCAAGGTTACCTGACCGCCAACTTGTTACTGTACATAATTTTATGATTCATGTTTGTATGGTGTGTAAAAAAGGCTTCAATTGGCCTCAATCAATCAATCAATCAATCAATCAATCATTCAATCAATCAATCAATCAACATCAAAGTCCAGACTTTCTTCCCCTTCATCACATGGTATGTAAATGAAATAATTAGCATTTTGTACTTTAGAATGTAAATATTACCATAAAAGGCAAACAGAAGAAATATCCTACCTAATGATGATCACATACACTCTATGTTTTAGACAGTTGCATTGACTACAAAAATAATGTCAGTACAATTAATGTAAGGAAACTGGTCTCTCCAAAACAATTACAGTATTTAGCATTTGGTGACAGTGCATGACAAAAAAATCTGATATTCACTAGCACTAGGGTCAGGATCAATCTACTATTTCATCTGGCCTATAAAACACAATAAATAGTATTAAAGTTGTTAGCCAAGTATATAGCAAATACAAGGTAATTTACATTCTATGTAAAACATACACAAAGTCTTTCAAATGTAGTTTGTATGTGTTTCCCTAGCCTCAGTAGTAGTACCAAGGGTCTGGTTTCTTAGAGAAAAGGCTAAACTGGTTCTCATGTCTCTCGGTACATTTTCACATCTGACTGCACTTGTACATGCACATTTGCCATAGTTTCATGCTCAGAACTGCATTTTCATACTGTTTGTAACACTCACTGTGCATTTCAATAGCCAGGTAATCTTTCAAAGTCTGTGCTCCGGACTGGATAAGTGCTCGTAAATCTGCTGCTGCATGCTGCAAAAGAAAAGAAAAAATATTAAGAATTTCTGCATGTTTCAGAACTGTATTACAATACGAAAATAGAGTTCTTGAGGTGCAGAAACAAAGGCTATGTTTCACTGTCAAAACCCTATAGTAGCTATCTAATATTATGCAACATATCTTTCAAGTAAAGTTAACCAAGCTAAAAATCCATTTGTACAAACTAAACTGATTATGGCAAGCTCAAAGAGGTCAGTTGAGAAATGTGTGTGTGTGTGTGTGTGTGTGTGTTTGTGTGTGTCTGTTTTCGTGTTTATCTGTGTGTGTTGTGTGCCCTCTAGGAACTGTGCTTCGCAACTAACTTCATTCAACTTGTCTTAGACGCTAAATCATTTGTACATTGATTTTTAGCTCCCAGTTATCAGGTTATACTTGAAAGATACATTACATGATATTAGAGAGCTAACTTCATCTTCAGGTTCAGATTGCTCAGTGTATGTCATGATCGCTTGTAGCCCAACCAGACGCTGTTACGCTATCGCGACGTACCATGTACAGCGACTGGGCTGTGTATAGTTAGATCGCTTGCAAAGAGTGAGTTGTTTCAAGTGGCGAAAAGAAATAATGGAACTTCCCAATTAGGATTCACTCTGAAATACTTGTAGGCTACTTCAATACTTGAGTGATTGGAAATAAAGTATTACATTTTCTGTGATTTTGGTGCAATTTGTGGATGCGGAATTTGACATATCTAGGGTTCTACATGGATAGCTAGAACAGTACAACGGAAGTTAACATTAGCGACTAATGTTAACTCTTAGTGAATTTACTAAGATATAAAATACTGGTACAGCATACATAGGCTACTCACTCAAGAATTTACAGCGCTAACATGGAAAAAATTAAATCTAAAACTAACAGCAGCACGAACATGCATTTTTATCGCCAATCCTGCGTGCGTTCCCGTGCGTGTATGGTTTAGGACAAGGTTCTATCTCTAGACCTTACCTAGTCTAAATCATAATGACTCTTTTGACCATGTTGACCACCACTTAGCAACAGACATCCACAAGAGAATTGTCTTTGGTAAGACTGCCTTTAATTAATCCACAATAATTTCAATTATAAAGAGTTTTCAGCGGAAAGACTCATGAGAAAATGTCAACTTTGAACAGCACAACAAGAAACAACTGGTGCGTCCATCTATAATCACTGTACTAACACAAATCTATACATATGGGACCAAAGTCTACCGTACATCTGTTTCTCCCCAGTACCGTTGTTTCTCGAATTTCGTCTTAAAAACGTTCATAAAGTAAAATTTACTTACTTCTGGAACACGGAGAATTAAATGGTTTTCCAAATCAGGAAGGAGCTCTTCCTTTCGCTTCGTTGCAGGTGTTGGAGGGGCTTTCGAAGACATTTTAGTTATCTTATAGAGGGATGATCACACAACACAACGTCAACGGTAGGATCACATAAAGATCGATTAGTTCTAGACTCTACCTGAAGTTAGTATGCGAATTGAAGCGAAGATGCAGCTATCCACAGCTGCGCGCAGCACAACGATGCGCGTTAAATGTGAAAACGAAGAAAAAAAAAATGCAATGCGATTATCTTTCCATCCTATTTGTGTTTTTAAATGGCTCTTGACGTCAACTAGATTAATTGTAATTGATTTGAATTTGATTGAAGCAATTTACAAATGTAGAACAATCAATGCACTTTAGGGCCCTATCAGTTTAGATACAATCACAATATTACAAATCAAGCCAGACTATACAAGTACGTGTAGTTGTAAATTTATTATAATCTTTATAGCGACTTTACAGTAAAAGCAACATTAAATTGAAATAAATGAGGGAGAGAGAGAGAAAGAGATAGAGAAAGAGACCTACAGACAGCTGACAGACAGATGGAGAAACCATCATCTCTATAATACTGTCAATGAATATAAGATTATATATATATATATATATATATATATATATATATATATATATATGTATATTTATAGCGAAGAATCAAGAAATAAACTAGTAATGCATTATTCGCCAATAAGAATGAGTTTATTGAACTTATTGGCGAAATAATGCATTACTAGTTTATTTCTTGATTCTTCGCTATATTGGAGCCAATACGTGAATTCGCAACATTATATTATATATATACAAGTATAGAGGCCATTATATACGTGCCATTTTTTTTTTTTTCGGAGTAGAATTCAGAATCTAAAGGGTTATCGGAAGTAAGTTTGCTTGTACAGTATTGTCTCAAGTCGGCGGCCCCACTGAGATTTCAAATATGAAATAATCTATTATTTGTATCGAGATTTCACATTTTATTTGTAATGATAATAACAATTATCCAGGGTAGCCTCTTCACTGTCTCCACTGCTCTATCAGAGGGCCCTGCCATTATTATTACCCTAGCTTTGCCAGGTTTCTGGATGCAAGTGTTTGTCGCGCATATTATATAGTGCATTCAAAATCATGCACTAAGGGCCTATTATGTCTGAAGATATTAAATGCAAAACAGATATATAAACAGATTTTTGTTTACATTAGATATTTGAGATTAAACCTGTTGAAACACAGATAAATTCATTAGAATATACGTGATATTTCTGATATCTTGTATGAAAATAAACTTTCTTGTTATGTAACGAGGGAAGTATCATTGCAAAGATTCTGTTTTTATTTATTTGATGATGACCTTACTTAAAAAAGAACAAAAAACTAGGCCTATATCTGGTTTTGCATTCGAACTTTTTACAATGTATTATGCATATATATGTGTATGTGATATAGGGATATATGTGTGTGCGCGCGCGTGTGCACATACTAGGCAGTGCATGCCTTCCTCGATCGGCATTTATTATCAGGGGAAAGATCAGCAAAATTCAAATCAGCAGTATATTCAACAATATACCTCGCGCCAACTGTGAAGTGTTTGCGTGTATTATAGCATGCGAGTTCCATGGTCGTCCGAGTTATGAAGTCTTATAAATCTCGATCGTATACAATAATGCGTGTATTACTCACAACGGCGTAGCCAGGATTTGATCTTAGGGGGGGGGGCGGTTAGTCTGCGAGGGAGCGAAGCGACCGAGCCCGAGCGAGCGGAGCGAGCGAGGGGGGAGGGTGTGGGAGGGGGGTGTCCCCCCTCCCACGGTAAGAACTTTTTGCATTTTGATGTTGTAAATGGTGCAATTTGATGCATGTTTTTGCGCGTTTTATCGACGTGAAACAGTCCCACTTGTTTAAGGTAGCAGTATATTTTAGTGTAGATAATTATTGAACAATTTGCCTTTAAAATGGTATAATTTTAAATACACTTCTTGTATTAATTCTTTTCACTGAATATCATGAACGCGACTGAACCCGAGCGAGCAGAGCGAGCGAGGGGGGAAGGGAGGGTGTGGGAGGGGGGTGTCCCCCCTCCCACGGTGAGAACTATTTGCATTTTGATGGTGCAAATGGTGCAATTTGATGCATGTTTTTGCGTGTTTTAACGAATTGAAACAGTCCCACTTGTTTAAGGTAGCAGTATATTTTAGTGTAGATGATTATTGAACAATTTGCCTTTAAAATGGTATAATTTTAAATACACTTCTTGTATTAATTCTTTTCACTGAATATCATGAACGCGACTGAACCCGAGCGAGCAGAGCGAGCGAGGGGGGAAGGGAGGTGTGGGAGGGGGTGTCCCCCCTCCCACGGTAAGAACTTTTTGCATTTTGATGTTGCAAATGGTGCAATTTGATGCATGTTTTTGCTCGTTTTATCGACGTGAAACAGTCCCACTTGTTTAAGGTAGCAGTATATTTTAGTGTAGATTATTATTGAACAATTTGCCTATAAAATGGTCCAATTTAAATACACTTCTCAATATTAATTCTTTTCACTGAATATCATGAACGCGACTGAACCCGAGCGAGCGGAGCGAGCGAGGGGGAGGGGGGTGTGGGAGGGGGTGTCCCCCCTCCCACGGTAAGAACTTTTTGCATTTGATGTTGCAAATGGTGCAATTTGATGCATGTTTTTGCGCGTTTTATCGACGAGAAACAGTCTCACTTGTTTAAGGTAGCAGTATATTTTGATGTAGATTATTATTGAACAATTTGCCTATAAAATGGTACAATTATTTAAATACACTTCTTGTGTTAATTCTTTTCACTGAATATCATGAACACGACTGAACCCGAGGGAGCGGAGGGAGCGAAGGGGAGGGGAGGGTGTGGGAGGGGGTGTCCCCCCCTCCCACGGTGAGAACTATTTGCATTTTGATGGTGCAAATGGTGCAATTTGATGCATATTTTTGCGTGTTTTAACGAATTGAAACAGTCCCACTTGTTTAAGGTTTAGTGTAGATTATTATGAACAATTTGCCTATAAAATGGTATATCATTTAAATAATCTTCTTGTATTAATTCTTACACTGAATATCATGAACGCTGTCTGCAGTTCAGCAATCAAACAGAAAAAGTATGCACACGAGGGTGTAGATAGGGGCATATCCCCTCCCGCACGAAGGTGATTTTGCGTTTTCAGACCTGAAATTCAGCGATCTGGTGCAAATTTTTGGTGCAATACTTTTTCATCGAAGTGTTAAAATCACGGAATTTAGCTCTTATTCCGAATGTGCGCCATCTGTGTGTATGTATAAAGTCTAGTGAGGTAGAGCTTAGGGGAAGGGGGATTCCCCCTCCCGCTCGCGGAGCTTTTGCGTTTTTAGAATTGAAATAAAGCGATCTGGGTTATAGCCATAGTCTACTTCTATGCATGGCGGAAGGGGGGGGGGGGAGGGGTGGGCGAGCAGGGAGAAGGCGTGGGCGAGTGTTATCTCCACCCTTCCCTTCCGATGGAGCTTTTGCCTGAAATTGAGATATCTCGTATACGCATATTTGATGGAATCAACATTTGGGAAATCAAAAAAAAAAAAAAAATGATGGGGGGGGGGGGGGCTGAGGGAGGAAAGGGGAGGTGACCATTTCTGTGATATCGGAATGATTGTGTCGAACCATCCAATGTTTATAATGTACTGTGAGACTTAATGGAGTATTGCTGAATAGACAAGAAAAAAAAATCATGATGTTTTAAGATTTATATCTACTGGGCGCTCCATGCACTATTTTCTGCGTGTTTTTCTCATTACTTGGCAGCTATCTTAAAGGGGAAAAAGAAATGTAAAAAGGCGACGACCAATGAAGTTTTAGCTTTGAAGTCATTGTAGTGGTAACTTCTGTCAGCGACGATATCTTAATGCGTCAAAAATGTTCTATTCATAATAATTCAGTGTTTAATTGCTCAATTGAAAACGTGTGATTTGTGTAGTTCGGTGTCTTTTGGCATTCTTTAAAGTCCGTTTATCTTCCTCCAGATAAAGATGATAGTCACGAAACTTTCATATTCACATTTGACAAAACGATTCGTTCCGAATGAAATTCATTCACGTGATCCAGGACTCCGTTCCTTCTGGCGTCGACCTACTCTGGCGAGATCATACGGATGAATTGGACGGAAGTGAACAGAATACGCTGCTCAGGGACCAGAAGTTAGGTGATCTCGTGATCGCCTGGGATGCACACGGTAAGGCGGAGATGGGGGTGGTGGTGTTAGGGGTTTAACCCCCACCCCCACCCGCTTGGGCTGCCAAGTGAAAATGTGATGTGCACAGAAAACGCCATTTGAGTCCAGACCCACACAGTATGTTCGTATAGCATTCTGCTTCAGGCTCAGCCCAACGATGACAGAGTTGACATAAAATTATATTAAGACCTATCTTTAAACCTCAGTTCCTCAGTTTTCAAGGGTGATATATTCATGTTACCATTATTTACGTAAAACATACCGCCATTGCTTTTCATGATTTATCAGTAATTATAGCTATACATTATACTGTCGTCTCCCGTTATAACGTAGTCCTCGAGACCGGCGGTTTTCCTTCCTTCAATCGAAAATTCGTCATAATCGAACAAAATAATAAACAGTAAAAAACAGACAGCGGATAATGTTGGGCCTGCATTTTTACTTTGTAGTAACCGGAATTTCGATATAACCGTGTACGCTATCGATATATAGTCGGAGTGCACTGGAGAGATGTCAGTTTTTGCAAGGTCAAGTTAATTCAGTTATAGGGGGCCACTAGTATAAAAAAGCCGTGTTTCAGACAACGTATAAATATTGCGTGTGGTCCTATTTTCTGTGTTTTTTAAGAGTGCTCTTGTTTTCGTCTGTGTGGCGTGTCAGATCTGATAATTGTGGTCAGTCATTGATTGGTCATTTTATTGAGATTATGTCTATGCAGCGAGTATGGTCGTCTCGAGGTTAAAGTGGCCAGGAGGACATACTGTTGTTATATGCTAATTCGCACGGATCAATTCATTTAAACTTCATAAACTGATAAATTGACAAGACTGTACGTAGCTTTGAGATACAATGAGATCTATAAGATAATATATGCACAGTATTGACAGTGCTGTCAAAACAGCGCGAGATCCTGACAGCGTACAGTTAGTGTTGAAAATTGTCGTTCTTGATGTTGTTTTCGGCATCCTGGCCAGCGCATCTTTTATGCCTCGTCCAAACAAAACTCCACGATTGGTGTCATTGGCCTGAACGGAAAACACCGACGCGTCCTCGTCAGGAAGTACGAACTCGTGATCAACGGACTGGCGTATCACAATGGATACGTCTACTGGACTAACGCCGTCAACTCGCTGAAACGGTTCGGGGTGGGAATAGGTTGGGTTTCTGCCGAGGCACAGCACGCGAACAACTTCTCGTTTACTGTAACTGGCCTGGCA